>NW_008751838.1:839666-946954 GCF_000715545.1 Opisthorchis viverrini
GAAGGTTGTGTGAGCAGTGAGTGCCTGCAGTTCGCATATGCAGATCCCGATCCACAGAAAACATTCCACATTCAGGAACAAATTGCCTCTTGAGCAAAGACAACTGGTACAGTTGCTTGAGGTAAATATTTTTCATACTTTTGAGAAAATATGTTTACGTGTCTAAAATTTATTTAGAAGGATTGTCAGAATTACCAGTCCGTTTAAAGTGGAAGCAAACAAGCACTTAGCAAATGTGTAAGGTGTTATAATTTCTGGGTTGGATTATTCCACTGTGATCACCCTCTGCTGTTAGAGTGATCGCTGCACGTTCGTTTTCAGTGCCGAACCACCGGTGAATAACTATCGGTCTGACCGCCAGTATCGTACACTCTTGGAGCAGTCCACAATCGTACTTGCTCAGTAGGCCCTTATAGTGCTCGGTCAGAACGAAATTAAAGTGGAATATAGGGAAGTGTATTAAGGGCAAGCGTAAGGGCCCATGCAAATACCCATTTGCTGCGTGCACATTTCCACCCTGAATGTCAACTGATCGGATCTGAGTCGTAACTCTCTACGAATATGCATGTGAACAAATTCAATCTCTTCGAAATTTCACTCTCATCTAGGCTTTTTAACACCATTAGGCACTTCTGAGCCGGGTAAATAACAAAAATATTACAATATAAAGCCTTCTGTACAGTAATGTTCACCCCTACTTCGTCCGGTCGCACTCTCTGAGAGTGGGGTACGTAGCAAGCTGGCTACAGTAATTCAACTTAGACTGCTCATGTCAAACACAGGGATAAACACCGACCGAAAAATCGGACAACCGAAACCATCGGGTGACCTTTGCTCAACAAGTTGAAACTTTTTTGCTGAATTATCTTGAGTAACTGGCGAAATACCTCCATTCACAACTTACTTAAGGATAAACCACAAAACGAGTTGAAACTTCCATTTACTGTATTTGCCAAATAAATGGGCTGTACAAGGGTTTCTCTACTTTTCTTTAGATCAAAGTTTAAGGAATTTTAATGAATATATCAAGAAATACAATACGCATTTTGCAAAGCAGTTCAGAAAATATCTGACCCGTCTTTTCTTTAGACAAAGTTTAAGGAATTTTAATGAATATATCAAGAAATACAATACGCATTTTGCAAAGCAGTTCAGAAAATATCTGACCCGGCTTTTGCACTAGGTACTACAGTTCCCAAACCTTACCCATAAGGACTAAGAACATCAACACTACACAATAATAGGCTTACGTAATTCGCTTCAAGAATTTCAATCTAAACAGGGCCTACCACATTCCGCATCCATGTGAATAGTAACTAATATCCGACACACCGCAAACTCCGGTCAATTTTACCTAACACACGAAACCAGACAGAACCTACGTCGTGGGTTTCATGAGTGCCGCAACTCAAAGTTTATTCTTCTGGGAAGCGTCTTACTTTTTGTGAGTTTTGATGTGTATATTGGTGTAGCAACAGTGCGTCGGCTGGGAACTGACTTCTCATGCAAATTACGGTACATATCGGTATAGTCACTCAGGTGGGCAGAAAATACTATTTTGTCCAAACATAATCTTTTCGTCAAACGCATGTAGTGCTTATGTTTTTCTTCGTTTTCCCATAGCTGTATCTTGTACACGTATACGGAATGGCATTAAATTTTGGCTTGTATTGGGTAAAATATTTTGCTGTATAATTTCGATCGGCAATAATCCACCGAAACGGAATTGTCAATTCGGGTACGGGGGATCACAACAAGCTGTCATTCGAAAATCACTTGACAATGAAAGTGATTTGTGGTGACTTGATACAATATGCGTTCCAAACAGATGTTATCAAAAGACCACGAAGCGGAGTATGAAGTTGAGGGAAATTATTATTCCTCCTTGGAGTGGCTCGGAAATGCACATAGATATAGTAAGCAATATAAATGTAAAATGACTGACGGTTACACTACTGGGAGTATATCAGGCATAATACTTCATGGTCAGCTACCTCGTGACTGTTTCTGTAGAAAACAAAAGGATGAAGTACACAGTGGACCAGGATTGAAATCAATCTGGCTATATTAGTGCAAATAGCTCTTGAATTATTGTCCAGTTGAGCTAAGCAAATTACAGAAAGATTCATGCAATCGGTGACGCTTTGGGTTTCTTGTCCTCGGAGCCAAAATCCAGGGGCACGTTAACGTTTGGTGTCATTGGTTTGAATTTGTATGAATATAAAATGTCAATATTTTCGGCACAAAGTTGGTCGGTCGCGTTGTCCAATTACCCGATGCTATATTTGTTGGCAAAAGGATACTTATGTGGTTAGTTTCGCTTCCGTCACAGTATGGAAACATATTTGCACCATAGAACAGGGCTGAAAGGATTAAAAGCCACCTGAGTGTTATCTGACTCACAAAAATCTAAACCAAACCTTCTCACTACTTGCCGTGTTTTATCCATGTAAATCATATTAACAATTAAGAGCCATTAAATATGTGTTGGACATTTTCTGAATGCTATACACACGGGCTGATAATGAGCCTCGGATTCGTTGTGGATAATAAATACCAGATTAAATTGAGATATAATATATATTGATCAAACACTTTTGACGAAATTCAGACTTTTTTTGCGTGTGGTCGGTTATTACAAAAATCTACCCGTCATCGGTAAATCGAGGCTAAAAGAACATAGGATGTTAGGTTTTTTCCACTGAAGATGTCGTTACGGTCAAACTACTTTCACTTACGATAGCTGAAAAATATGTACCTAGGAACATAAGAAAACTCAAGCAAAATATTGTTACAAAGGTTACATGAATATGCAAAATACGCTTCAATCGAAAACCAGAGGAAGATATCAGATTATCAGCGGTCGTGCCCTGGCGTAAGGCATGCGCTTGATGAGTCGGAGAAACTCCAGTCAAATTTTATGGATTTTCGGGTAAAAAGGAATTAAGTTTAAGTCCCACTTATGCACATTTTCTCATCTGGCAAAATTATCATATTTTGGTTCTACAAATTATAACATCTGATTACTTAGTAGATTTTGCGTACTGCTTGTCAAAAAGGTTTAGCAGTTTGACTATTGCAATCGCAAATTTAACTGACGGATAACTCAACAAATGTTAGAGGTTTTGAGAATATCGAATTTTATGGACTGATACTACTATCAATAACATACCGCAGTCGAAATTTACAGAATGGCAATTTCCACAGTTTACTCAACGCATCACACCTGGCTGTGTATTCATTTGCGCTGAATAGACAGAAAATATATAGGGAAATCTGATAGCGGGGGAAACTTTTCAATCTCTTGCAATCGAGTTGGGTTCTGGCATGCTAAGTACCGTGTTTCTGTGCTCGCCTTTGTGTTTCCTTCGTCTGCCGAAACTTCGGGCTGCATAACGTCAAATGCGCGCAGTTCCCTGTATGAATCGATTTCATCTACTGCTACTGTGGTTTAGGTGTTTTTTATCATCCCATATACTGACCAGCCAGTAGCACGTTGTGCTATCAATGCCAGTTCTGAGTGTGATTCAAAACCAAGTAAGTAATATTTTTGGTTTGAGCTGCCTTCAAATTTCAGGTAAGTTGTTTATGTGGCGAATTCATGCATTTCCGAGGGATATTGCCAGAACGACCACATACGCCATATCTTATGGCTACATTAAAAAGAGAAATTCAGATTGCACGTTAGGTTGCTTTTGGCCGAAAATCACAGACGCCATTCACAACGTTTTTTCAGTTGAAAATAATCGCTACTGGGCACATTACGGTTTTTTTGAATGTTTACAACCGAGTCACTCCGCAAATCAGCCACGACTGGCTGACTAGAACGCGGGTTAATTTGCACTCAGACAGAATGTCGCACATCTACCCTGGTGTCTCTAATTTCACGTCATACAATCTTGCACTGACTGACTGACTTCACATGTGGAGGGTTTTGCGAATTGCGGGATTTTCTGGCCTCCTGATCAGATTACAAAGAATCAATGGGCGGTGAAAAAATGAACAAATTTGATGTACAGCAAGCCTCAGTGTTTTAGAATGGCTCGAATTCAGCTGGGTGATATTCCCTTTGAAAGACTAAATCATAAAATTTCCGGTTTGTCACGATATCGTAGAAGAATTTCATAGTGAAATGTTTACTTCGCTGAGAGATTTAAAGATGGCTCTGCTAAAATATACACGAAAAATGAAATATCATTACTTACTTTAGCAAATTTGATTGTAAAGGCTGGATAAGTGTCCCGTATGTGTTGCAATGCTTCGTTTGCTGCTTCTTGGGAAATGAAATCAATAAATCCGTAACCTATGGATGTAAACAATATCAAAAACACAAATAATAACAGAAATAATAAATGCTCAACACCGCATTAAAATGTAAATTATATAACATTAGGCGAACTACACCGAAGAAATTCAAATCTTTTCCATTGAATCGTAATGAATTTTGAATGATTCAATTTGGAGATGAAAAACAGCCTCTCACACTTAAGTTGCCCGGTAGTCTGCAGAACTTTGATATTGTATGAATATACGGTAATAATCCCTTAATATTCAGGCTCATAATGATCCCCAAATCTGGGGAGCTACCGGTCATTTTCGGGCACACAAATGAGGTATCTCACCTTAGATTATCTAGCCGTTCAGTGTGACATAAATCCGATAGCCAGTCAGGTGCGTACATTCAAAATGTCCCTTGTTCAACAAAATGATCTGATAGGTAACCTGCAATAAGTATAGTCAAAATAACTAGCAGAATTTGTGTCTGTCGTATAAATTGTAACCTAGGATACATTAAGCCTTAAATGGAGTTGAAATTAACATTTCGAAAAGACTCAGTCCGGTCCTACTTATTTGTACAATTGGATATTCAGAAAAAATTATTCACTTCCCATCTGCTCATTTTTGAAAAACCGTGGCGACAAGTGGACCAAGGTACTTTTCACTACCGTGTAAATTTTTACCAACAAACCAAATAGCGGTTAAGCAAAAGTATCCTGATACTCTACCATATTCTCTGCTCTAATCGATCACTGTTTACTGCAAACCAATTATGTGAAGCCCGTTTCGTATTGCACATTTTAGCCAAATTTTAAAGTGAATTATACGATTCATGCACACTAGTGACAAGCAATGAGGTTTTAACTTGGGAGCTATTGGCGACACAGGAGTGAAAAACTTTTAGGTTTAACGTACCTCAGAAATGAAAACTTTCACATAGCAAAGTTTCAAGCAATCAGTTGCAGCTTGTAGTGAACGCAGACTAAAATTACTCCTGTAGAGCCAATTTTTGAACTCAACTAAAACGTCGAAATGCACTGATTATGTTTAACGTATTTGACTTGTTTGGTTCAGCTATTTGAATGTTCCTTTCAAATGCCAAATGGAATTGTAAAGGCGCAATATTTTGAAGTCGGTAGTACATTGCATGTTAGGGAGAAAAAAACTTTAATAATCATATTTGTCTGATTTTCAAATTTTTCGAATCACTTTCTGAGAAAAATAATACAACGAGCTCACTGAAAAAACGTGCGACAGCAGTTGAAGGTGTAGTAGAAGCATCTCAGATGTCTTTTATGGCCGAAAATGTTTTGACTTTATTTAGATTTGGTGGACTTCTTAATCCGAGAGTTGGTCACCTTGTGTTCTATCTCAAAAGAACACTCATGTCGGAATTCAAAATTCGGTTTCTGTTATCAAGTGCTTCATTACTACGAAGGTGGATACAGTAAACCACGAGTGGTGTTTCAGCCTTCCTGGAGCACTCTTCGTTAAATCTGAGATATATAGCCAGGAACCCGCACACTCCGTGATATGGACATTCTCAACCAATAAAAAATAAAAAGGAATCAAATATAAAGCGCTTAACAGTAAATAAATTCATAGAGACATCTGATACGAAGTAGATGTAAGCGGACCATGAGTGGGATTTATTAACCTTACTTTTTCCGAATTCAGTTTTAATAAGTTGCCTCAGCGGCAATAAAAAGAACTATCTTACTTAAGAACCACAAACGTTCTCTAATACAAATGAAAGATTTCATCACATTATGCTCTAAGGCCGAAACATAAGGAACAAAAATTCGATAGGTTGTGAACTGTTTATTTCAACCTGGTAGGATGCGCATTGGAGAAGCGGTACTTTTGACTTTTGCATAGAATTTGGGCCTCATCTTGAATAATTCTACTGCACAGTATAATCTTCACACCATTTTTCCAGGAACAATGGGATAACATACACCGAATTTTGTGCCCGGTGATATTGCGCACAATATATGAGGCTTTATTTCGTTGAGATAACTTAAAAATCCGAATGCAAATTAGGAGCATGTTTTTTGACAAAACAGTAGGTTTTGTCTCCTATTTTGAGGTAACATTTGAGGTCAAATGTTTACTAGCGACTATCGATAAACCGTGGCGTATGTGCGGATACTACAGATGAGGCACGTCACTAGTCTGTGGTCTTCCGGAAACCATCCGGCGTCTAATGAAAGGTGAGGCATATTACGGAACTTGTAGAACTGTCTTATAGTATTCGTTTACAAATGCGTGATAGCTGGTAAATATTTACGAAAGTTCGTGAGGACTTCTGGAATGTTTATTTTTTAAAAAGTGTGTGTAGATGAAACGTTTAATTTCCTGTTCAATAGTTTGTAGCTGTTTCATTGATGTTTACCGATAAACAACTTCGCGGCGAAGGGCGTCCTCTACACAGTGAGGAGTTGATGGAAAAATCAATTTTAAAACCACTGAGTCATCGTACGTTATTCACGAATAATCCCAAACATTACGAGCTATCGGGAAGCTTCATACAAGATTGAATTCAGTCTTGGTATTATCTTTCATTGGAGTTCGAATGCCGCTACCAAACAACTGCAAATTTAGAGTTATCGCATACTATTTACAAAATTTTGGAGCTTCATAATTGAAGGGAACTTGAAAAACCATCTTAAGAAGTCTTTTTTCACACTTCTCTGCGTGTTTGTGATAAAACATGGATTCAAGCGCAAAATTCGGTATAGAATAATTGGATTTTCATAGGTTGTGAGCATCAACAATAATCCCCAACCTAGTCAAAACTTATTCTTTCCAGTCTCTTAATATTTGTAGCTATAAATGTTAGGTAACTGATGATTTCAGCCTACGACGAATATAGCATGACACCTAACTGACTAGATAAATTGGTGTTTTCTTGCGACCTGTCATGCGCAGACTTGGTATTAAAATTGTTTCGAGATATAGTTTCATCCATTTGACGACGTCTGAAGGTTCTGGCAATCACCAGAAAATGTATAACGGCGTTATCTCCTAGATATTTGTCCACAATGCACTGGTCCGTTCAAACTCTGGGTTTTTGAAACTCTTAATTGGGCTGACACTCTTTGGTCCTTCAGGTGGACGCAGATCCCGAGTGTCCCTCCAATTATAAATTTCCACGAAGATGGGAAGGTTTTGACTTAGCTTACTGGCAGTAGGATAATACCAACTTGTTCTTCAGCTTTTAGCTTCACAGAAATATAACAATAATTTGTGAACTTGTGCCCTGGAGTTTGCAGTCCTTTGACAGTAGCAACAGCTTAGCCCAGATTTAAGTTTGTACGTGAGGAGGAAGCTGGTTCCGATATCACATTATTTGTTAGACGCATCGCTGAGCGAGTTAAAGCACGTTCGTCATTCAATTTTCCGGACGTCTGAGACGAACCAAGAATTTGACTTTGTTTTTTTTTCGTAGACCCATCTTTTTCGGAGATCGTATTGGTTGGTGAAAATTTTATTTTCTCTCCAACTGGTTGAAGATCAACAACTGCTTGACCTAAACTAATTAAGGCAGCTCCGTCACCAATATTTCGATATACTGCTTGTGATCGATACCGCCATGAGCGATCCATCATAAAGCAGGTGGTCTTACCAAGTGAATTTTATTACTGAGTGAAAAAAACTGGGCGATAATACAAGATAACAGTTTTCTACCACCTGATTGAAAGCAAATCATGGATGCGGAAGTGTTCAGATGAGGTAACAATCATTCATTGTGGAAAATTGGTATATTCCGTACAGTATTGGTACAATAGTGTCTCCCTCACACACCACGAGAAATAGGTTAAGTTACTGATAACATGTTGGTTGCGATATAATCATTAGTTAGAGAACGTCTTAGAGTAAGAAGATGCGCAGTGGTTTTCCACCGGGCCCATTAGTTCACATTAAGACCTTTATATTAGTGTGTTCGGAATCCATATATACCGAGATCTTATCCTTTAAACATGTTTGAAAGTGTACAGCATTCACTAGTAAGATTTGCTGGCTAGTTTTAGGTGGCGGTGAAAATATTAAGTCCTCCACAAAACGCTACGATGGATTTCCTACAGCAGGTCTGCTATATGATATATGATGACAAATCTGATTTTTGTGCAATAGTTCGGTGGCCGTTTGCTCGAATTTACTGTTATGCTTTCGTCAGACTAATCAAAATCAAATTTTCGCATATCTTGTTGTTCCATATGAAGAGTGATCTGCTACCTGAGGGATGATTTTGTAATAAAAAGGGAATGTCAATATTCATGAGATCTGTTAAGGAGCATTGCGCATTTTCTATTCATTTTACTGGATACTGGGCTATTGATCAACTACTGCCTGAGCAGGAGCCAATACATTCAACCATACTACTAGCGTAATGGTGATACTACTGATGAAGAGACATGCGCGTAGTATGTTTTGTTCTTGTAAATTCGCTTTGGGTTTCTTGAAAAGGGAGATCTGTTACGGAATTTGTGAGGTCGCTTTGTAGCATTTCCTTGAATTTGAGCAATGAATGATTGGAGTCAAAGAATATCCAGGAAAGTCCTAGAAGACGCGTTCAGGATATGACGGATTTCTAAATAGCTGGACAGACTTTAAGTCTGCCACCCTTCATGGAACTATTTTCAAAACGTTTTTGGCAGCAACCTAAATCCTCAGTCTTCATAAATATGACAATTTTAAATGTGACACCTGGGAATAGGTAACGTTTCCTTATTTTTATGAAATGGCATTTAAAAATGAGCAAAGTCATCAGGATTCAAAACTGATCACGGGAATAACAGTCGGATAACATTGCGTTCAAATGGGCTTACTGGTTAGACATTTAAGTTAAAAAACGGGTCTACAGGAAAAAAAACTACAATTAATAAATGCATTGATTGATTACAATTCATTCGAAAGGATGGTTGATTTATCAGGTCGTTAAATTTGAGACAATTAAAAAGAAAACTGCATTTGTTTATATTCAACCGATTTCTTCATTTGTAACATGTATTGAAATGTTCAGTTCTTCTGGTGTTTCTCTCGAATACTTTATGATCAATCAAAAATCGTGTCTTCGAAAAACATAGAATACTGACGCCGCATTAGTGAAATAAGTGAAAAAGTTATATGTCGTATATTTTGCACTGCCCTGTTGTGCATACCGTACCGTAATTCACAATCGGTGACTGGCTAGTTTCTCAGTCAGAAAAATTATGTATAGTGACTTGAGAAGATAACTGAATAATTGCACCCTGTCTGCGAAACATTTCCTTCCATGGCTCAATACTGGGTACACAATGCAATCCTACCCAGTTACACAGTGATCAATTCACATTGGTTGATAACGGAATGTTGCCAACAAAACCGCCAACCTCAAACAACAACTCAGCCACCAACTACACGACCAATTATCGAACGCTCCTCCTATATGGGGCGATACGTTCACTGATTTGAATAACTAATCTGAATATGAGGTGTTGAAACTTCTCAGTGAATCACTTCGACAGGTTTGTTCTGTATCTAAATTTAGTAGAAGCACACCGGAATTTCGCCTAGAGAAACTAAAAACGAATTGCATATCACATCATCTTTACGCTTTTGGACTGTTTGAAAAGACAATCGCAAACGGCAGGTGCTTCGCTTGTCAACATGCCCTGGAATGTGTTAATACTGGTGGATGGGAAAAACGCTTGAATCTAAAAATCTAATAAGTACTTTTAAATAGTATAGCAAACAACTGAGCACACTAACAATTGAAGGCGGAATATTTCGTTGTCCCATCAATAATTCACAGAGAGAAAGACAAATCGAGCTGCATCAAAGGAATGTTTCTATAAAAACACTACTTTTGCTAAGAGCAGTGGCAGTTCTAAGTCAGACGATAGTTGTGAGTCTACCAAAAGTGCAAGTGGTTTCTCTGAAGTCTTGCACTGACTCTTGGGTCGAGGGTTTGGTGGACTATTGCGGTAATAATCGTGCGACAGCCCAAACACTCCACTAAAAACATCTTAAAAAGTGATGGTTTCAGTAAGATAAGTAATTCGACCAAACACAGCAGCAGTAGTAGTGAAGATATGTGATTTCAGTGCAGCCAGATCAGATTTGGTTTTCAACATTAAACTTCACATCAGCTTAACCCAACACGCCTGCAAATCAAACGGCCCACCTGTTGATTCCTTTCTCGTAACCCATCATTTGGAATGTGATTCTCGGTTTTGTTGCTTCTTTTCTGTGCGCTTGCCCTCTTTATTCCTTTGAGCTGGATGTAAGCAGATCTTCTGGCATCATCACGCGTCTAATTTAAATCGCTCACTCGTCATGATTCCGTGTGAGTGTTGGGATTCCATTAGGAATAAGTAGTATATAACCTGGCGTACAGAAGCTGGTATGGCCCTATGATTTGAAATTTGTACAATCTTTTAGTTTGGCATCTTATTTATAGTATGGTGTTTGTTGATGAACATCCATTCGAACAATTTAATGTTTGGGCTTTTGCGTGTAACTCAGCGCCGCTCACCTGATTGCTGGAAACATTCAGTACTTAGAACGCCATTATGGGATTGGTAATCGAAGCCTTCGTGTAATGAAGAAGACAGTAAAACTCATAGACCTTAAACAACACGATACTAACTGGTTTAGTTAAAAGCGGAGTCCCGGATGAGTAGCCGGCACATACGGTCAAAATGTTTATTGACTATCTTCAGCAGACAAGTTTACTTTTCAAGCAACACTCGGTCAATCTGAAAATTTTGTGAAATTCCCTAAAATAAGTTTAGAAATTAAAACTAAGATTCTTTCCCAAATTACTCACCTTGCAGGATGCCACGAAAACTTTTGCCACATTAGAACTTTGCACTGAGATTAGTTTAGGTAAACTTTTTCTTGCAAGTGGTGTCAGCTTACATTGAGAAGGCAAGGATGAGTATACATGCGTTCAACATTTGCTGAAAAATATGTGCAGTGCGAATTCTGCAGCTACCTTGGGCGTATGGAGCGAGCAACTCTCATTTTGGTTGGCCACAGCGGCCAACTGGCGTTGTAACTAGCCCATGAGCAGATACCAGTTTAGTACAAATTTCTCAATGCTGATTCACGCGGTGGGCCGGATAGGTGGGCGTTGTGAGTAAAAATAAGTAGATAAACGAGTAGATATAATGAACCTCAAAGAATACACTCATATGCATATCATTTTTTTCGAGAGACAGCTGAATCCCACCAAACTTGTGTGCATTTATCTCTATGAAAATAAATGAAAGTCCGTTTCACATCCGGGCTTTCTTTTGGAAGAGAACCAGAAATTAGACAGCAAAGAAGTATGAGTTCAAATCTGATACCTAATAGTACAAAGACGTACCTCACAGACAGGTGCCACCGGACGTCTCAAAGCCATTTGTTACTCATGCCGCAATTACCCTCCATACCCGTTTAAACAACCCAGGCTCACATTACATAAATAAGGTTCTAGATCCACTTTTAGCAACTATAACTTATCCACTTTTCCGCATTTATCTCACTAAACATCGAGAAACCTACAGTACTGCCTTTATTGTCGCCGAGTCTAGTAGAAGAGTTCCACCAAAGGACTCTCCAGTTTCTAGGGCTGCAAAACAACCGTAAATATCTTGAAATACTACTTTAACACGGTTTGAAAAGTTATTATCCAGAAGTGGAGAGAATTTTGTTTTATTACCATCCATAAAACTAGCCAACTTCAGTTTCTGTATTACATCGTTAAAATGACAACGCTAAACTTTCTCGCTTATTTTTGTCTTTAAATTCAGTGGCGGAAAGAGAATTCAATTATGCATACCTGTAGCGTTTAGAATGGGTATTACCAATCTTTGTGATTGACGTTAGGATTTTATGATCTGCCCTTTTAACAAGACAAACGTCCTCGCAGCTAACATTTTTAAATGTCGTGCACCATGGGAAAACCGGATAAATTGTTCTCGAGGTGCGGAACGGAATGAATTGTAACATTATTCTGTTTCAGTTGGTACAACGTTACATCTTCTTTTTCGAACCTTTTTATTTTGCATAAGTTCTCTTCTGTTTTTCTTGCCAAGGCTTTATTTAACTGAACAAAATGTGGTTGAGTTATTGCTTCTGAAACATTTTACGTAATCCTACCGAAATAACAGACTGCTTTGTGGCTTCATGTTATGTCTTGAGGAGAAACGAAGCTCCCAAAAACATATGATACGTGACTGGTAAAGAAATGCTGTTTTACTCGACAGTGTGCATGAAAAGGCTGCTTAGAAAAAAGATTGCATACGTTTCTCCAGCTTTTTGCCCTCTTTACTTATGGATGCACGACTCGTAGGCACAGTAAAGTACGCTGCGGGTTCTTTGCCATTTTGGATCTGTATTGAACAGCTAACTGGCCGAAGATCAGATCCTTTACAAGTCTAGCTTTTCCAAGTTTTGTGAATGGGGCCTCATTTTAGTCTTCACAATTTTTGCAGTTTTATGCTGTACTTTGGGCTGAACTTTGTTTCAAACTAATGATGTCTTAACACATTCACTTGCCGAGACAGGTCTTCCAAAATATTTCTGCCCCAACGTGCATCAGAGTGCTTCTGATGACTTTTGTCCCTAGTTCAGGAATCGCTTCATAATTATGGAACAAAGATGCAAGTGTTATTGGACTAACGGTTATGTTGTAGACGCTAACACGGTTGAAAATTGCTGGTTCCCATCAGTATATATAGGGACTTTAGCTTGTTATGGAGGAAGATCGTCTGGATTTCACGTTTGACGAGCCGATCGGTGTGGCCACTTATTAGCCTTTGAAATATCCCCTTAATGTCGGGCTAAATGGGGAAGTTTGTTAGATATGAGGTTTGAGCAAACATCTGGTAATTCCGTGTGAAATAGATCGTTAGTTTGAGCGAAAACCTTCGGTAGCGGTACTAATCCTATCCACCTTGATTTGTGATGTAATTGGATGTTCGTTACCGTCATTAACAATTCTGCGATTACTCCGAAAATCATCTACAATTTTTCTTTCAACAGCTTTACTAAATCTCTGCACAAATTTTTTTAAACTGCCACTTGTGAGGTAGGTGCTTTCGAAACGGTCACTTGGTCATACAAGCTTATATATCCACTCCAAAATACATCATGCTGAGGTCGATTCGTTTCATTCCATTTATACACCTTAGTATTTTTTATTGCTATTTGCACCCTACGTTCTGCATGGAAAACACTATACTTACGCACACGTTTTTTCTACGGGGTGCACGGAATGAGACGCATCTTGAAATCAGTGAATTTATGTGTGACGATTGCTCCATTTTGATTCATTTCACACTTTTGCCATCTTCTTGCCATATACAGTCAAGTTGAAACAATTAATACCCTAATGTTTATCTAACAGTTTATATGAGCCACACAGGGTTTAAGCGGTGCTCCGCAGTTTAAACTACATAATGCATTTCTGTTACCTGATGAAACAACTAGTCAGTTTACTTTATTTTCGTCACTTCAGAATATTTCCTGGAAACAAAACTCCGTAGATATGAAATTTACTGAAGCAACCATTTAAAGATGAATTGGTGTGTAAGCCTGAAATAAATACGCTAAATTGTGAACTCTATTTTTGTTTATCGGAGGGCGGCTTCATTTCAAGTCGCTGTGATCCGCTTGTTCGTGAAGTGAGTCCCAGAGAGACAACAATTTTCACCTCCCTAGCATTTATTTGGGAATAGGATTAGATGGTATGTTGCAACGGTCAATGTATAAAACTAACGCGGATTGGGAGGCAACCAAGTTCTCGTAGCTCTGTGGCCATGCAACAAAAACATTTCGTTCTCCGTCCAGGAAAATATGGGATACTGTAAAACGCGTCTGACAAAAAAATATGGGGATACTGTAAACGCGTCTGACAAAAAAACGGATATTTAGTAGGTATTTGTCATGCACAAATAACCGTAAAAGCAAGCCAAACGCCGATACCAACTGCTAGGATAAAAATCATTCCCACACAACGCGATGTGAAGGTGGACTTCATAGGATATTGTTATGGTTGCCGCAGTAGACAGTTTCGGCTGCCTCCGTACTAAGCCAGTTTTATTCAGAACATATAGACAATTTCAACTTGATAGCCAAGCTTACAAAGTCAGGTAAATATCCACCTATTCGAACCGTCAATTTCGAATAGCGACAAAATATGTTGGTAGGACGACCAGCTCCTTGGAGAAATAATTTCTTGCGTAGAATTCAGTCCAGCTTGAAAAAAGGCTGCTAAACACTGTTTCAAGTGTTTCTGTGACTCACTTGGTCCAAATTATGTTCCAGGTAAACTTACAACACGAAATTTGGTGTCGTTTGTGAAGACTGAACGAACGAGCTAAAACAAACTTTCATAGATAAAGCACAGTTGGTCTCCATCAGGCTAAAGAACCATGTTCCTGGTGTCCCAAGAGCAGTCATCGTACACAGAAGCTCCAATGTCTATTAGCGGGGGTCGGGGTGTTTTCAGAACTGTGTGAGGCCTGTTGTTACTTTTTACTGACTCGGACACAAATAATTAGTACGGTTAACATTAAACATTTTACATTTTGTCCTTGGAATTGTGTTTTTCGGAGTTAAGATGACTAAATCAGTCCGTTTGTTATGCTAACAATGCTACGGATGAGAAATGTTGCGATGTGTTTTGCAGACATGTAACTAGAATTATGACATTTTTTTCGCTCTGTCAGCTATTAAATAGACAGTTTTTCTATGCAATAACTCTGGGCCAAAAAGCAAATTGTTTTGGAAGAACCTAGAAGTAGTATAAGCGAAACGGAATGAGGAACTCTGTCCGGATGACAGGTAACTTACATACATAAAATGATCTACATCACCAGCTGGCGCAAGAATCACAAAGAAAATTCTATATTAAGGCAAAATATGGTTGAATCCAGAGATAATTTCAGTTAAATTTCAGTTGGAGACCGTGGGAAGGCTTACGTGAATAACGCCATTAATTTAACCTCCTTCAAGCCCTTGACCACCTATATATTCCAGAACTCAATTTCAGTTGAATGCTTACTTTGTTTAGTTCACTAGCCATTTTATTTTTCCACAGATATCTTTGAGTACAACTATGACATAGCCTTGTCATGCATGATTTCTAAATACACGCTGCGTTTGGAATTTTTATTCAAACTATATTTATTGGTGAGTTTTTATGTAATATTCTTGCTGCGCACAAACGGCGCTGACTCGTTAGATTAATTTATTGTTATTTTGCTAGACTACATATTCAAGTGGAGGCAGCCTACTTTCAAAAGGGCGCAGACAATGAAACACTGGCGTGCTATTGAGATATGCCAACCAATATTCCTTGCTTCAATACTTTCCCGTGAAATGCGAGCTGTCCACAGGCTGGATCATCAAA
Organism: Opisthorchis viverrini; assembly: GCF_000715545.1. NCBI lineage: Eukaryota > Metazoa > Platyhelminthes > Trematoda > Opisthorchiida > Opisthorchiidae > Opisthorchis > Opisthorchis viverrini. Next base: position 855,334 of record NW_008751838.1, read on the forward strand.
TGTTCTCGAAGTCACTTGACCAGTTGTCAGGAGTTAATTATGATGGAGACCATAGACGGGCAGAACAGTTTCCATTGCTAACTCCTGCCAACAAAGCGAAAATAATGTCTCATATTTGTGAGCAAGACAGGTAGCATATCTTACTGTTGATCATAAATTGGGCATTCGGATGTAGCCAAATGCATTCGAGTCTGGTGCGAATCGACGACGTACTCCCAGGGAAAAATACTGACATTTTTCTGAACGTATCTACTCTAGTAACAGGAAAATCGATAAGAGAATAGATCATAATAGGATAAAAATAAATCAGCCGCCTAATATCACGAGTGTTAACTAGTTCTCTTGCGAAGACAGTGGGGTGTTATCCTTTTTGTTCATGGTGTTGATATCTTTCCACTATCTTACAGTTTGCTTGGCAGTTCGATCCAGTTATTAGACGGGACGCATCCCTTAAAAACAATTCATTCAGAGCACTTTCAAGACTATACTGTGATTTATTGTCTTCGCCATTTTCTTTTTATAGTCTTTCCTGTGGTCTTTTGGAAGCCTGTTCATTCAGTTTTCTTATTATCCACTACGTGGGAAAGCATAGCTTCTACACATGAACTCAGAGTTTTCCAGGAGTTTTGTCCATTTTCATGTGGACCAAAGCAGCTGCCGTGCGGAATTATGAAGAACATCAGAAGACTCAGCTCCTTTACTTTCTTCTCTGTATATTGGACATTTGCAGTTCCATTGTCCTTATAACGTGAAAAAGGAAGTCTACAGGTTTGCTCGTAGTATGACTGACACTAAGCAGACCCGACAAAGCGAACTTGTTGGCGAAATGGTACAACCAACAAGATTCACAACAAATAATGTTTTGTCAACTTAAAATTTGAGATAGTTACATTGAAATTCCCTTCCCTCCATAACAAACTTTGAATCGCTAATCCGTTCAGCAACAACGGAGAAACCAGCAGATTAATAAGAATGTATTCGTTTTTTGTGGACACATTCGCTATTCAGTCATTAATCCAGCCTAGTCAGTGGAAACTCGTCTCACTCAGTTTGTTTGTACACTGCTTGTTTGATCTACATCTGGACTAACCTGTCACCTCGTCGGTTTATCTTCAAAATTCAGTATTTTTCCTCAAAAAATCTGTGAACACTCAACCGAAAAGTTACATTCCCAAGACGAGCTAGAGAATATTCAATGCAAATCATATCAGAAAGTAGCTTCCGACGTGGTAAAATAATTACTCGGCCAAAGATGATTGCGACTTAATGTGCAAAACTGAAAAAAATTACCTGGAGGGGAAGAAGCTATGTTCTACCGTTTTTTTTAGCTTTAGGGAGTAATTTAGTTCTAACTTTGAAAAATAAAGATTTTCAAAGCGCCTATATCAATCTGTTGAAATGTGGCAGTTATCTGAAAACTCTATTAGTTGTTGAGAAGAGACTGTTTGAATCCGTGCATTTCATGTTCAGGGCATAAGTAATTGATGCGATGTAACGAACAACCTTTTCAAAGTAAATTAATTTGGATAAAAGCCAGCGCAAGTTTACTAATGTACGGGTTTTCACCTGAGACATTTGTTTGAAAAAGTTTGTTTTCCCTCAGGGTTGGATGAGAGTATTCAATTATTATTTTTTCTAGAGACCAGAATTTAGTTGGTAGATTTGCAGTTTGCAAAACTAGTTGGGGTTAGTTCTACATTTCCAGACGTAAAGTAAACAGATCGTAAAACTTAAAACCAAGACAATGTTGGTCAATTTCAAATGCTACCGTTCCCTAATAGAAAGAGTGACGGAATCGGATTTTACTCCGGATATTCATTACCTTCAGAATTGTAGGGTGTTGGAAAGCCCCGTTTATTGTTCACAGACGTGGAACAGTTTAACGGGGAAATAAATCCTCAGATCAAACCATCGCAGAGAGAAAAATATGGAGAGTCTAATGTGTTTTTCTCAAGACTAACTGTTAACAAGCTTGCTTAGACAAACTCAGTGCTATGATATTCGGGCAGTATAAATAGTTGCAAATGTCCTCATGACTAGCGGTATCTAAACGTATCTAAAAAATCTTCAGGCATTTGGGTTGAAATCCCAAAAATGCCCTTGGTGGTGCCAGTAAAATTAGTTGTCGAATATTCATACTTAACCAAAAGACGGCGGTCATACCATGTCTCCTGCTGTGTAAGCCCTCGCTATTATGCCTTTAACAAGAAATGACTTAGTGTTAGTCATCTGATATCTGATTCTCTGAATTTATCAAGTTAGACTTAATTTTGGCATATTTCTGAAAACATTCTCCTGGGTTCCTTACAACTTTATGTAAAGGCAACGGTGATCTCCATTTTCTGTCTTACTATTTGAATCGGATTGCGGAAACGTCTTGTTCAACATCATCTAGTGACTGGCTCCTGCTGTCACAGTCATTAACCTCAGTTGTACTGATCGCTTAAAGTGTTGAAAACTCGCATTACTTTATCGTCTGTAGACATGTAACTTGAAAAATAGTAGATCCTTGCAAATGAGTAATTGTTTGGTTTTTCTCCTGGTCGCTCTGAGCTGACCGGTTGCATAGTACTACATGAGTGAATTGCAAAAAGCAATCTCGACCAACATTTTGGTTGAAAAATATATTTGTTTGGCGCGGAGTTTTCAAGTGTAATATTTTACACGTTTTGTAAACGTGTATAGAGACTTGAATGTCATACGTATAATCCTGGTTTCTTTTGAGCCTCTCAGTCACCTTATTTTGGTCTAGTAAAAGTGGGGAATGAGATTACAATAAATAAATATTTGGCTTCTGATAAGTAAGCAGACCAAGACACCAATAGACTTTTGCGATTTCCTTAGTTATGTCCGAAAAACGGACGTAGAACTGACAAATCCAGCAGACATCATGCCTGGTAATTAAAGGACATGTTCACGCGTACAGTCTATTTATCCAATGAAGTTGGACTGAACAAGACCAGTTCAATTTAAGGTTGAACTTGTGAAACGTACACTCTGTACCTCCATAAGGTTGAACATTAAGTAATGCAAAAGAATACCATCTGGATCATTGCTGTCCGGATTTGGACAAAACCAAATAATGGTCTGTAAAAAACACCTGAACAAGCGCCCGTAAAGCGGCTGAGTAAATAAAGGGGCAACCACTTTTTCCTGTATCTTTTAGAGCAAAAATTCGGTCGAAATGATAGGGGTTTCAGATTTTAAACGACATTACCTAGCAATGGATGGAGCTACAGTTGCAGTAGAAACCCCATCCAAAATACACAGGTGAGGAATTTTATCTAAATCAGTTTGCGTCCCATTCAGATGTGAAATGACAGTGTCGTAAATCAGATCACCATGAACTTTGAATGGAACAATGGAATAGTTAGTGGCAAAATTTTTTAATTTGGATATCACGGCACTATAAACCGCTACCTTGCGCTTCGGAATGACGCGCTGATTAAGTTGTCGGGGCTGATGGGGAGATATTGCAATCAGGCCGACTAGGTCAGCGAAGAAATCCATGAATATCTTAGATATCTGTAAAGGATTAGCATGCCGCTGGACTGGACCAAGAAAGGAAGGGCTGCGTGGGAACCAGCAGTCCTGGCAAAATTAAGTAGACAAATTTGGTGGTATCAAAAAGGCACACGGGACAACAAAGGGCTTCCTCTGAGCTCAACAAATCGCCTGGGATATATGAATTATTAATGTGATAATTCAGGGACACACCGAGTCTTTAAATCGTGGTTTGACTAAATCGTAGCCCAGAATTAGGAATAAACTAGGTCTAAAGATGTGAGTAAACGAAACCCAATAAATCTTCTTGTATGTACTAAATAAATAGTTAGCCGTTTATTCGTGCTTCTGATGATACTTTTTACCGAATTCCATAATCCGGCTTATAAGGATGTCATGGAAATTCAACAAAAATAGTTCTTGTATGAGGGCCACAACAGATGTAATTCATGAAATGTATAGAAATTCCCAACTGAGCCTCAGAACCATGGGAATCCCATTGCCGGACCTGCACAGCACTAAATGAGTACCCTTCATTTGAAGTAGGTGGATTTGAGTTCCACATCGGATTGGCACAGTCTGTCCAACAGATTCAAAAAGTGATATCCATTAGCATCATCGATGAGTTTCTTGTGTGAATTCCGGGATTCCTAGTGGGTAGCATGTTTCAAAGCGACGTGTTTCAAAGAACAGTGCTCACATAGTCAGCAAGTGGTGGGTGTAGAGTCATCCACCACCCATCTGGTTAGACCCGATAATAGCAAACAGGGCTTTAAGGAGGATAATAATTTACTGTAACAAATGTGGCGTAGTTTAAAAGCATATGCTGTAATGACCATAGAGCATTTTTACAAACTATCCTGATCGTACTCGACACGCGTTTCGCGTAGCAGGTTAAGATGATGAAAATGCGTACTGTTCACCGTGGCTATCTTTCAAATCTTCCCTTCTATGAACGAATAGGATTATTTGTAAGTGCTCGTCGTCTGCGGACGTCTTTCACTGGAGACGACATCCGATAGTCTAAATCCTATAAGCAGTTCTTTGTCGATCACCACTGAACATACAAAGTACCTAGTTCATGCAGTGCACAGAAGCCATCTCATAGTGAAGCACTTGAGTGAAGTTGCACGCTTCATTCCGTCAATCACACTCCTCTTTCAATGTGCGTCAACAGCGTGGACTGCAATTCGTCACGTTTGGATGTGGCTGGTCCTGATGATTGACAAATTGTAGTAAACCATGCGCAAACGATTAGTCGATATTTGGGTGACTGGTGAAAAAGTTTCAGAGGAATTCCGGCCGGCAAGAAGCCCGTCAACAGCATTGTTGAGAACTGCAGTGAGTCGGGCTGGTCTTAAAAAAGTTTGAGCTAGCCTTCTTCGAATGAACTGACATTTTGACGAAAATCCTTCCCACAAAGTAGTGGCTGCTAGACGATGCTAGCATGCACAAATTGAATCAAACCACATCATTTTCCAACTCACGGATACACAGTTTTGACGAAATCCTTCCCACAATGATATGGCTGCTAGACGATGCTAGCATGCACAAATTGAATCAAACCACATCATTTTCCAACTCACGGATACACATTCCTATTTTGAGTTCACAGCAGAGACAGAAATTCCAGTCTCTTGAAAATTTAGTGAACTGTGTACTATGCACTCGTCGCATCCGGAGTTTTAGAGACTTCTATTACAATACTCTAAATGAAATGAGACGACTGAACTAGGGATGGATGTACCATTAGTAGATAGGTGGGATCTGCAGATATTTAGAGCTTGCCACGTTTGTGCTTCGTGAGGTAAGTGGTTATTTGTTTGTCGAATGAATACACACAATTCAGTTGATCAGCGTTCTGAGTGACAAACCAAATGAACACTTGCCTGGTTGGTCGCTCACCCACCGTATTCACACGGCCTAACTAAACTAACTAATTTTTCGGGCAACCGATTTTGTTACGGACAATTTACCTCCATCCCCGTACTTTCCTTTACAATATCTGACATGTGAAACAGTGTACTTCCAGAAATAACTTGACAGTGTCCAAGGACAGGTTTATGTATATTTGGAAAGACCGCTCCATCAAGTACTCTTTTATCAATGAAACTGGTCACGTGAGTACAGAGCGATGATCAGATAATGAGTCCTCTAAATTCCAATTTTGGGGTCCTTTGATTGAATCTTGCGTCAAAAAATTAGCTTGCAGACCTGTATAAAATAAAAATGATAAGAAACTTATCTGAAACGACGCCATATTCAACAATTAAGGATGAGAAATCCAGTCGACCAGCCTGAACGATGCAGTAAGAACAATAATGTATCGGAATAGAATCATTTCACACGCACCTGTCCGCCACCAAACTTCCTTCTCTTTTAAGGTGTTGGTTTGAAAAGCGTTTCTTGGTTTCATTCCTGAAATACCTTGACTATTCATGAAAGCTTGATAAAACGTTTCGTATCCATAACGTTAAGAGCCTAACAAGACTTCAACCACAATTCTCACAAGGATAATAGGCCAAACAACGCTTAGAACATGTTTATTCCGGCTTTTCTGCATGACGCTCACGGTCTTCTTAGCAAATATGTCTCACTCTGATTCAGCTGCAAGTGGATTTTACCGAATGTCTCATTCGGCATAGGGTAGACATTTCTCCTTTTGTATGGAATGCCAATCGGACAAAAAAAACTGATAAGATCATACAACTTAAATGGCTCAGTATCTTTTTCACCATCGGAACATTTTGATCGATGCAAGCATTTGTGACACAGAAGGAAACCTATCATTATCAGGCTCAGACCAGCCACGGAATCTAATAGAACCTCATAGAATTTTGTATGCATAGATCGGCCTAATCAAGAAATCTTCTGGAGATTTAACGCAAAAACGTATACTGTGCACTAGGTTTTAGTCATCAGCTGTTCAGTACTTAGTCACAATCCCCTAAGAACACGGTGGGAACAAAGCTAGATCAACCACTTGTCCCCGTGGTGATACTTTGCCAAATGTGCTGGCACAACGGAACGATTAGCCCTACTGAAGAAAATGACTAATGTAAACCGTATTAATACATCGGTCCAGCCCACTATTTGAGATTCGCCTGAAAATTTGACTTGTCTAAATCATTCAGAAGACAACCGTCTTCCTTGCTCGATTTTCTCGGAAAACTTGTGATCAGGATCTGGTAGTAGCCGCACGTTGCCACAGTGAACGAAGTCAGAAAAACATTCAACGTATTTTCCCACGTCCTTCGCATGAGCTATAACTGGGCTTAATCAGATCCCCTTGTGTTGTCAAAACCTTTAATTGAGTGTTCGGAAGGCTTATTATCAAATCAACCAGAAAGACTAACATTTGACGACTCCTGACAGATTTCACTATATGGGTTAAGTCAAGGAGCTGCTCTGACTGGTGAGTGGAGCTGTGCCAAGAGGTTTGCGGTGTGTTGTGGCAAGCGCTATCCAGAGGTGCAATCAGGTGATCAACTGTGCCCTCTTGGTTGATGTCAAAGCCGCCCACACCCTTGAACACACTATCTCTCATCCAGACATTTTGTTTGACTGGTACACACGGATTAAGTTTGCATTGAACTGATCAAACTAACGAGGTGGTTCGGCATTGTTTATAAGAACAAACAAACGTTATTTGTTTCGCTCTCGATTAAAAAATGACCAGTGGTGATGCGTACCCATTTTTCAAACAAACAAACAAACTCCACCAAATATATAAAATTCCGTTTATGCAACCGGCTTGCACGTGTGAAGCGTCAGTCTATGTACCGAATGTTAAATGGAGATCAAAAGCCGGTATCATGACCGTTGCAGTCGGAGCTCAGGTACTCCAGGAAGTGAGCTTGCCAGTATAGGGAATGTAGATGAAACAGAAGTATATTAGTACAATATACGGAAGCTAAAAGAAGTATATGCTAATGTCTGTAAGACGAAGCCGAGGACTGGTTACTATACATAAAATTCGCTTGCAAGAATTTTTTTGCAACATTACTAAAGCACCTATGATTAATTTATCAGCGCAGTGCTGAGGTGGTTATTTGGCGTAGATTCCAATTTGTCACCATCTATTTACTTAAATATCGACCACCATAAACAGTAAGTAAGCAAAGTTAATGAATGGACTCTCGGCCAAAAGTTTGCGATTCTCACCTTCGGGGTATTCCGAGCGATAAATTTAACCCGTAATAAGAGCAGATTTGGGATTTCAGACAAATGGTTGCAATTCGCATAAGTTTTTATTGTTCTTATTCTCTTGAGAGTTCGATCAGTGTCTGGGGAAATGCGATATGCATATTTCGTACAAAAATCAAGCTGCACGGCTGTCACAAGCTGCATCATCAGAACTGTAGGGAAGCACAGTACCTGGCTTATATCCATCAGGCTGACTGCTCTCTTCACTATAGACAGTACTAACTGGATGAATGATAGCAAATCTCTGTTGTTTAGTCGGGCCCCGTTCATGATGAGTGTAACTTAATCTGAGTCTGAATCGGTAACCTGTATAGCCAAATGGTTTCAAGAGCTAACACTGGAAAGCTGGGTAGAAAATAATTGTTTGTCGCAAAACCCCGCAGGGGTTTATAGTCTACTCAGTCACATGAATTAGTTGAAAATAGTCTTAAAACACATGTTGGTTCTGCACAGGCCTTAGCTGATCGAACCAGCACTGGTTACTAATAGGCACTCAGGCTGTTCGCAAATGCCCATGTAAGATAGACCACCCGCCGGCAAATACCATTAAAACTTAACTTAGACACATGAAATTCCTTCCTAGGACACAGTACAATTGAAGTGCGAATCATATAAGCTTTAGTGAACTAGCGTTGGTCCGAGCGACAAAAACAACCACTGATGATTAACAGTTTGGAACCACTCTCTGGTGAAAGTGACGATATGAGCCATTCTTCTTTCCGATTGGCAATTACTTGGTGAAATATAGGACTCCATAAATATATGGACACTATTCAGGGAGTATTCATATGCACTTTGAAAAATCACGGACTTTTACTGAGCTGTTGATAAGGAACAACGCTAGCAGAGATTGTTTTGTTAAGTACTTACCGGGACTATTCTAACAAAACAATAATCGTTCTTACAAAGTGTACAACTCAACCGCCGTTTTTGTCTTAAAGCGCCTGCGGAGGCAGGCAGCTTTGAGGCTTCCGGAGCGTGGTCAATTGTGTTGAACGTTTAGTCAGTCCCTCACCTTTGCCTCGGTAATTTTTTCCTGGTATAGACAGCCCGCAAACATGTCGGATATTTCTGTTGCGACCTTTTTGTAGTGTTTTGTTAAGTCCTTACCGGGAATATTCTAACAAAATAATAATCGTTCCTACAAAGTGTACAACTCAACCACCGTCATTGTCTTAATGCGCCTACGGAGGCAGGCAGCTTTGAGGCTTCCGGAGCGTGGCCAATTGTGATGAACGTTTAGTCAGTCCCTCACCCTTGCCTCGGTAAATTTTTTCCTGGCATAGACAGCCCGCAAAGATGTCGGATATTTCTGTTGCGACCTTTTTGTGTTCGCAATAGCTCTGTATGAAATCCTGCTGGCGTCTGTGCCCTGATTGTCAAGAACTGTCTCTCATAGAATCCTTCTAAACACGAATCGCAACTGGATTCCTGTTCTGAAGTCCATTTCATAGAAGTCCTGGAGTTTGGCTGAGTACTGGAAATTTAATTTTCGTCCATATTCGGTAGTTAAATTCCCGTTAGAGTTTTTCGCAACAGAATGAGCTGGAGCGAGCAACACCAAGAGATTTCATATTTTTTCGGAGCAATGTCTAGCTATCCACATCTTTATTCTATTTCCTGAGGTTCACCGCCTTTGCATTATGTAACTGCTCTGCAACTTGTACGCCACTTGCCTGCTGTCCATCTGATCATATGAATTAGAACCCAAATAGCCCATGCTTACTGACGTCTTAGTTAAAAACACCCAGTTAGGCATCGCTCGTCATTGCATGGAAATGTTTCAAAGCATGGAGGACACTGGTGGCCAGGACGCATGCCTCAATTACGTTGGGTAACTTGACCTCGAAAATTGTCATCCTGATGACCCACGTTAACACAAATATCTAATACCGAGTGCAACACCGCCATGTGAACGAAGATAGCTCGAAGGTGACTAGGCTTTGGCAAAGCAGACAGTTGAAAAAAAACCGACGGCTCATGTAAAGTCCAATTTTCGGTCAGTTCGAATAGAAAAGAATCGTTATGGTCTTTGCGACACCATTCTGTTCAGACCCTGAATAGCAGGTAGCTTTATAGGTTTGTTTGACAAAGTGAACTTTCTGGAGTGTAAAATAAATGTGGAGTTGAGTGTGTCGCAATTGATGTAAATCCTTATCACACCAGGCACATCGACGTGCAATATTCATATACCGAAACAGCGCCGAAAGGAGTGCAGTTTTTTCTAAGGAGGACTTTATTTTCTCTTCTTCTGTTGGTAGAATTTTTTCTCATACAGTTTTATTGCGCATACCCTACAACAAGACATAGGATGGTTTTCACTTAAACTATGTCGTTCACCACGGTTAATTCATATTTCATGGACAAACTGGGCAGCGGAAGAAATCCGAGCATAACGTGACTTTCCGTTATTCTGTTTTCGTACGCTTGCGTTCTTAAATATCAGCGGGATTTTGGACCGATAGAGATAGGTTTTGCGAGTACATAAATAAATCCCTGCTAACATGCTTTCTGTGGAGAGAAACTACTCTTTCGCTTGAACATTTGAGCAACCCTACCTATTCGCCAGGAGTTTAATGTTTTACGTTCACATAAAATCGGTGTCTAGAAAATAATAGTTCTTCTATTGATTTGGTTCGATTTGTTCGTACAAGTGCACAACAATCTCTGAGTGACAGGCCGAAATGCAAATAATGATTCGTCGACATGCTACGGCAAGAAAAAGCAGGATATTCTGACAGTGTAACTAATAGGGACGGTAGTGTGTTTCCTTTGTTACAGTTACATCCTGTTTGGATGTGCACCAACAATAAAACGATCGATACTGGAAAGCTTAGTCGGATGGGCTAAAGACATATGCAGGAGACTAGATCGTTAGAAACTGATCGCCTTACTTCATCAGTTTTTTTGGGGGACAAGACTGCCGTCTAGCATCGCTTTAAACTTGTGTTTAGTCTACCATCTATGTTTCATCTTCTGGGGAGATAGTACGATGGCCCCAATATTAGCCACATAGTTTCCACATTTAGTTTGCGGTAAGCAGGTACACTGAGATTTTACTCATAACAGAACGGAACGCAGCTCAAAATAACTATTGCTGTTGCCAAAGGACTCACATTTTATATCCGTAACCTTACACGTACAGTCATAAAAATGCTGTGTTTTTGCTATTCGGTCTTATTTGTCTTCTGAATCCTGGTAACCTTTGTGTGCAGCTTATCTGAATCGAAATTTGGTTGGGTTCAACTCTGGAGATTCCTAATTTGACCCCAAAAACCATTCTAAGCAACGGTTGGGTTGTTATGCGGGAACATTTTAGGATTAAAATAGCTCATGTAGCCGTTGAAAGTCACTCTACTGCTCGCCACCAGCGAAAAAATTGGGCAGTTCATTGAGATGTACATATATGAGGGCAGGAGAACATAAAGCCCTAGCACATTATTGATTCCAGTATATCGAGCAAAGGCTTGTAAGCAGGAGAATAAGCATGATGACGATCACCCATGCAGTGAACCGACAATTTACCTAACCAAAAGTTGTCTTCAGTCTGCGTTCACTATCGCGTTCGTTACTGCCGCAAGTTATCTGTATGTTCTCTCCTACCAGCAAGGGACTCAACTAATGGAACGCTGTTTTTTACACTTACTGATCGACGAAAACATAGCCTGGACGATCGCTTGGGGAAATTTCGATTTTTCCACATATGAAACGCTCTAGTAACAGACGGTCAACCTAGAATCTTCAAATTGTTCATCGTGATATTTGAACACTTCTGTATGCATCAAAGCAGCGTTGTTCAATCTACTGATTTTGATATTTGCAGGTCCCAATAAGCTCTTCTTCAGTTAATCGTAGATGATGCATGTAGCAATGGTCTCTGTTCGCCACTCGATGAAACGCCAGGAGAGATTGCTTGTCATCTGTCACACAAGGTGCCCGTTAGCTAGCAAAACCGTGCCATGCCTTATTCACTTAACCTTGCGGTGCAGTGCCCACAACCAATTCCAGTTATTATATGAAATATATGTTGAGTCACTTATTTGGTGGACACTGTAACATGTGTCTGACATTTTAAATGCACACGAAACCCTAATCCAGAAAATAACGAAGTTGACATATTTTGTTAGAATAACAGAGTAACACTCAGAACACAGCGACACGTTGCAGACCGACCCCTTTTCGCGACTTCGAAGAAATGAACATACAACTTGCTGCTGAACATCTACAGTTTATTTCACTTCTGTCATCATTGAACTGTGAAAAATTTAAAGCAAAGTTTGTAATAGGTGCTTAGATGGCGCTCATATTGACTCAGCAGGATCCAACCGTGGACATGCATCTTTATGCATCATAATAAAATTTAGCAAGTAAGCTAATTTCCATTAGTCCTGCAAGCCATTGGGCAGATACGGGTGCAACGTCCTTCTCGTTAAACGCATGTTTTCCCTAGATTCACTCTGATTAAAAATTGCGCCCTTGAACGCCCAACAATGAAGTAAATCAATCCAATTGTTGTCTTGCGCATGACGGACTGGTTCAAGTACAACATATATTTCTTTCCTCTATAGATCAACTCAATATATTTTCTTTTGTACATTGGCATCTAGATTACAGTTTGTCCTAGATTTTTACTTAATTATGTACTTTGTGCTTCAAATAATGCATTTCTGAGTATTCTTAAGAAAAGGGACCTGCTCTTCTGCAAGTGAACTCCACGAGTTCGGCTTAATCACACTGGGAGTATCAGCAGCCTTATTTTCCAAGTCAATTTGCTCATTCTGTTTCAAAGTCTTGATTTAAATTTGAGAGCTTGAACGTGACAGGTTGTTACATATAACCAATACCTAGGATCGGAATAGTACCATGCCAGTCGGACCTTTCTTTCATCCAGTAATAAAACACAAGTTGTGGAATTCGTGTAAATCCGCCTCGAATCGTAACTTACCCTCAGTTTTTGGTAGTAAGCCTGATGAAAAAAAGACCTCCAAATTATCTTATCCCAAATTATCTTTTCTTCATACTTTCTTTACGGTACGTGCAGTTGCTGAGTAGTCATTGATGTGCAAAACCGTTTCCATTCACCGGGCCCATAAAGTAAACACAATCTCTGAGTTCCAGATAAATGATCTCCTAATTAAAGTAGCTCTAGGTTTATATTGAGCACCATCTTTCGAGCCCTTGATGAATAAACTCTACTCGGGTCACTTATCAGCATAAAGCCTGTACTTATTTGTTGTCCTGACCACTTTCATTCGAAATGGAGACTACGGAGTCTAGCCAACACACTCTTCCCTCCAATTTTCAAACGAATTAATTAACAGTAGAAGGCTGAGAAGGCAGTAGTGTCCAGCCAGTGGTGAGAAAACTAAGAGAATGAATGTTGGCCAATCGACGTTCAGCTCAGTCGGGTATTGAGTCAGTCGGTTCTGCGCATATGTAGTTGTATCTGGTAGCCTGTCCAATCGATATTCGACCGCCCAAGGCGTCAGCTGCCGAATTGGCTTTAATCATTCAAACGAATAATTAATAGTAGAAGGCTGAGAAGGCAGTAGTGTCCAGCCAGTGGTGAGAAAACTAAGAGAATGAATGTTGGCCAATCGACGTTCAGCTCAGTCGGGTATTGAGTCAGTCGGTTCTGCGCATATGTAGTTGTATCTGGTAGCCTGTCCAATCGATATTCGACCGCCCAAGGCGTCAGCTGCCGAATTGGCTTTAATCAACTGCTCAAGACCGTGTAAATAATATTAAATGGATGAGTCAGTTTCGTCTGTATCTACTAAATTGCGAAGCATAACCTGAGTTCATAGCGATAATTTTGAGAGATTTCGGATAGCGCCCTCTGATTCTCCGTGACGGGCGCCTAGTAGTGCGGCCAAGTTACTTTTGCAGTCCGCACACTGGCTGTTTGCAGATGGTGACCTGTTTTTCTAATATTTTTCGAAAAAAAAGTCCGACGAACACGAGGTCCGCGGTTGAGTTATTAGGTATATTTTTAATGGTTGGTTTTGTCAATAACCACATATATGTCATTTACGTAGGGCCATCTCAGTTTAACTTGGTCAAAGAATGGACTATAGTGTGCAAGTTTACCTATGAAAATGTCCGATAAGAGAGGATCAAGTGACAAACTCTACCGCGTTGTCTTTACATGGTACCATTGAACTCAAACTGTATGATGATGGTTAATTGTTTTAGAACCGCCTCTGTAATATGAAACTGCTCGTGTCATGTAAATAAGGCATGGTCTCTGTCAGGAGAGCAAATTTGAACGGAAATACTAGGGAATGCACAGATTTTTCTAACATTGGATCGAGTTGTCAAATGTGCTTCGCAAACCAGGGGTGGAGAGTTATCTGCATATAAGTTCTTGTAGTGTGGCGATTCAACTGTCTATTAAGTGCTACGGAAACTTTCATGCATAAGGTGAGTGTAATTGATGGCCATTTCATCGTAGCTTTGTAACAGAGATATGTCAACCCATTGGTTCAAAAATTCTACCTATCCGTCCGCTTAATGTTACTCAGCTTCTTTCCTCATCCTAGGCAATAAGATGGGCGTTTCTCCATATGTACCATCCAGTGACTAGTCTGATCCGAGATAAGTTACCAAACCGTATTAGTTCACTACTGCTTTTTCGGCACCCCTATATGGACGTGTTTGAAGTACGTCTTTCTTGTGATGTACATTAAGAGGAGACTAAGGTAGTACACTGAGCAACTTCGGTGAATACGGCAGGCATTCACCAGGTCTTATTTCAAACGCTTGATTGCATTAGACGATTTATATATTTTGAATTGCGCCCCTGTTCCCAAGTGGCTAGTCCTGATAAATGTTGCACAAAATATAAAGCCTGACGAGAGTATTTCAGTCAGAATACTGTCCAAGACTAGGACAAAACACTGTGCACGCATCGATCACGTCATTCAGAAAAGCGTGTTGGCAGACTGGTTCCTTTTCCATCCGTAATAATTTCACGCGATCTTTGCTGTCTGGTTCGTATTGATCGACAGTGCAAACTAATTGAAGTTAACGTTTTTATCACCTTTTTAACTGTCTCAAAAAGATGCATAATTAACGGTAATCGGCTGACAGTCATGCATATTCGAGTATAGTGTGTCCATTTGGCATTGTGCAATTAGTTTTAGTGAATGGCCGCAAGGTTTTCTTCAAATTTGACGGAGGGTTTACCCGTAAGTTTTTGGATAAATGCCAGCCCAGAAGCAAAATTCGATAAATTCTAATGCACACGTCTGAGAGACTAGTGAGAACTTTTACTTCCAAGTTCGAGTATGGGTTTATCAATAATTTACCAGTGAGCAATTTAAGGAATGGTTTTCATAAAAGCAACTCCGAAAACCTTTTTTAGAAAATCAGTTGGGTGCCCTGCTAAATTTTTTGAATGTTCGATTTCCATGAGTTTTTCCCTGATTTGTTTGAAATTTACCCATGACCTTCCCCCATAGGTTACCGTGCAGAATCTGTCAGTCAACACCTGAATTCTAAATGATGACTCAGCACATATCCTCGGAATAACTAAACAGACAAAGTGTACCTCACTTTTCAGGTTGAAACACAGCTATGCACTGTTTTTCAAGAAGCTTAATTCAGCCACTTCAAAAGTGGTCTCCTTCATAAAAATCTGGTATGAAATGCATATTGCACGCAAGACTGAGTGCTTAGTGCTTGCGCTTCATTATTTTGAGGATTGAGGCTGCTCTTTAATGTTAATGGATTTAGATAAAACGCACAGGAACCTGCTGTTTACATGTTTCACTCGTACGCCTGTGTTGGCGGTTACCACTACCAACCAAGACTAAATCGCAGACCTTATTTGGGTAGTGATCTCTAAACCCGATATTCTTTTCTCCATGGGTGATGGAAAATTAAAATTGCATCTGCTAAGGAAGGAAATAAACAGTCACTCGACAAAATAAGCACATTTTCGGTGGAGCATTAGTGTTGAACACGGCTGCGGATGACGTTAATCACGATGCTGTTGACGGCGAGTGAGTGGTAACATCACATCAAGCTGACATTATACATCCAGGACATCAAAAAACGAGTGTAAACACTTGGGTTAACTCAACTAGTCAGAATTGTCAGTGTTTGAAAGAATTCAAAACTGCCGGAAATTGACGTTGTTTTGTATTGGATAGTAAGCGAAGGGATTCTGATACCCCCTTTCGCCTTGATTTTCCTTGCGGTCGCTCATTGTGCGATATTCGAATTTCCAAGGATGTCCACGTTGCTTGCTCAACGATTCACTTTTTACTAAATTCCGGTGCTCACAAAATTCCTGTAAAACAGTCGATGCGGTGAAATACGATTGTTTCTTATAACTTTCTTCGTCAAAAACTCACGGTTAGTTTGCAGAATTTTATATTTGACATACGACAGTCCTGATTGCTTAGAGCAAGACATTCGACAATTCCGGGACCATGCACGAGTAGAACTCTGATTAATTGTGAGTTTAGTCATCTGCTTGAGAATGTCGAATATGGAGAATACACCTGCATCGGTTGGCGCTCACATGAGTTGCTCGGAATAGCAGTATACTAGTGTTTAGCTAGCGGAAACTAATTAAATTTGTTCATTAGTCTGGCTATATCTGGCGATAAAATCCACGGTGAAACTCTTAGCGACAGATATGATAAGACCATCCATTTCCGTCGGTCTGAGTTTTCGTATCGCCAGCAATTCAAAATTACGTTCCTTTGTTTGCTCTGTGCAACTAAATTCAACCTGATTCGATATCTATGTGATATCAATGCTCCTGAAGAATTATCAATGCCGCACTTCCGGACCGTATTCCGGTCTTGAAACGCTACCATAGCAATCATTTCTGCCTATGCATTCCAGTTCACTGCTTGCTAATGGTGGCGTGAACACATATGTGAATGAGCGTTTTCTGTGAAGGTTAGCAGTACTCACTGGTTAGTTTCATTGTAATGACACTGTTATGAAAATTTCCATTGTGACCATTATTAAATGAGATAGGGGTTTAGTAACACTAGTAAATGTTTGCCCTCCCCCTATATTCTGGATGTTAAACAGCAGCTAGGCCTTCAGCGAATTTATAACATTGTTACAAAACACCAATTGACATGAATCTCTAGTATACGGTGTTTTTGGATTTTGAAATCCCAAAACGGGTAAAATTTTCGACTAATGTTAAAAATCGGTAACAATCAACGCACCCAGGCAGGAAGTAAAATGCAGTCAGAAATTCTGTTCGTTACAAAATATATACTAATGCTGTATACGGTAGCAGCCATTTTAATTCACGTGTCGAAGCACACGTAGACCTAGATGGGGTTTAGAAATGGGTCTAAATTTTGCCTTGGTTGACATCACAAGACATCATTTTGTGACTGTTACTCAGGCTGAACTGGAAGGCGGATAAACACGTGTCAGTGAGTTATCTTAAATGGGGTTTATCGCAAATACGCACCAGACTAATTCTCTCGTGGATTCAAACCATCATGTCTCTTAAAGAGTTCGAATTTTCACCCCTAAGATAGGAGTAACCAAATGGTGCAATGAACACTTATGAAGGTACCGCCTAAGAACTTGGATAGGAAATTGCCTCCCTTGTTGCAGTCCACAATAAATATTTTGCGGTGCATCTGTGGCAAGCTACAAACCATAGAGTGCTCATGCTTTAATTATGCCGCGTGAAAACTAATGCGGTGTTAGTTTCAATCTGTATCACGTAGTTTCCACTTAATATTTTCGTCCCCCACGATTTCCAACTGACCTATGCTAGTTGGTTGTTCAATAGAGGCTGTATACTCTATGCATCTTTTTGCTTTTAGCAACCCTGTCTCTCTTTTTTCAATAAATTCTTAAGTTTGACCAACATAATGTTTGGAGTATCAACAGACCTCTCAAGCAGCTATATGTTACCCTAAAATGGCTGGGCATGTGCTGACGGCTTTGGAATTAAGCTATAAATCCAAAATCATTTCTAAAACCCTAATTCTGTTTCGGTCCACCTCTTTCGTGCTGTTGTGACACTGTATGCTTTCCTTTGTTACGACTCTGGAATGACATATTTGTGTACGTAAAGGAATAGTTAGAAATCCAACAGGAATTTAAAGCGGTTTCTTTTGAAATTTGGAGGACGTGACCAACTAACCATAGGACGAATAAGAAGAGGCTGCAACCTCAGTAATGTGTCTTACAAACCTCTGGCGACGGGGAATGCCTGTCTATTGTAAAGAAATTTAAACACGCTATCCACTAGTCTTAAAGAGATGATGATTAACTTGCATTCAAAAAAAGCGATAAAGGCGTTTGCTCATTCCTCGCTCACACGATTGACAGATGTGATCTGGCAGTGACTAGTAGCTCTGTACTCATCGCTCACCCGAAAAATTAAAATCGGTGTTTTACTGACCAAGTGGTTGATTACTGCAGTAAATTTATGCAGTTAATCTTTGAAGATCGTGCACTGAAATACTGATCACAAACTTTCACTAAATCAGCCTTCTTTTTTCTCATCACACAAGCACAGATCATGCCCAAACATGTTCCACTCAGATCCAAGGGCAGAGAATATACAGGAAAAAACACTAATTTAGATGTCGACTTATGTTGCATCTGGTTTGGCACTGTTTTTATTCTGAACACAAAAATTGTTGTACAGGCGTGTTCAAACACAACTTTGAATAACGGGTCTTATTATGGCGTTTGACAGTAAGTTATACTGTTCGTCAATGCCACCCCGAAGGTCGTTTGGCCGAGGTCTAAATATTGTTACTATGGTAGAGGGCAAGAAAAGTCACTGACGGTTCCCTGTAGCTCAGGCTACAGCCACGTTCAACATGGTTGGTCCAACGGAAAATAGTCAAAAATGTTTGACAGATTGCGGTAATAGTTTATCTTGTTGCATTTTTTACCTTTAAGCATGTGTAAGAACACATACCTGCCTTGGTCGCCTTCACAACAGACCTGCAATAAAACTAAAATAGCACTTCAATAAACTATCTGATTTAAGGAGTTCCTGGTAAATGACTGCATACCTATGCAGGTATTTCCCATAATAACATATGTAATACTGTGGCAGAAGTTTCCACAACAGGTTTCATTACTATGAAACTTCGCCGCCGTGTTAATCACTTTCTGCTTCACTCCTCCGTATTATTCGTATTATTAAGTGCGCTTGAACGGTTTCGTCCGAGTTTTATGATTTCAGCGTTACCAGTTATACTTTCGCCAGATTAGTGCACAACAAATTACTTTCGACGAATACTCTCATTTGCGCACAAATTTGATTACTGAAAGGGGAATCAACTGAATGCCACTAAATGTCCAGCTTATGGTGGCCGGAGTTTCTACAGCAAGCTTGTGAGTGACATGTTGCGTTTGGGTTATATGAATTTCTCCCTCCTTGATATACCACCAGCAGAAAGGTGATCGAATGACTCATCCATAATCAAGGTGATCGGATGCCAAGGGATAGATAACTAGAAATGTTACTGTGCTTTCCCCGAGGATTGTATTGGGAGGTGCACAGCTCAGCTGAATCCCAGGAGAAACTCTGGTTTGTGACATTCTTCAACTAAATTGACTGCGCACAGGCCACTTCATGTTTTGTCTGTCAAGATACTCGGGATATTGGTGTTCATTTTCTTTAAGAACTATTTATAATGTTGCTGAAAGCTCATCGACCACTCACGACCGGTTTTGCCCTTCTTGGAGGTCATCAGGTAGGCGCAGTCCCACAGTTCTACTTCAACCTAAATCGCATGAAATTCGCGAAGTACACACATCTCCAAACTGTAGTAGTGTTGTTGGAAGACCCGGTTGGGTTTCTTGTTTATGAAATTCTTCGCCTAAATTTACTGCACAATGACCGCCTGATGTTTTAATTGCCACAATGTTTGAGATAAAGCAGTATATGGCGAATATCGTATAATTTATGGCCCAATCGGGTTGACGGAAATTAGGGTCTACGCTCACGCGTTAGGCTCCAAGAAGACCAAAACCGATCTCTTGCTGTCTAGGGATTTTAGGAACCTGAAGGTTAGTTTTTTTCACGTAAACTTCTGCCATCCAGTTTCCTAAAGCGGATGGACTGGTCGTGCTTGCGTCGTTCTTAGGAAGAGCTTAACACGGGTTAATTCCCGCCTTCTACTGCGTTTTCATCCATGCACGTACCCCGAGTTTTGACGGAGTCTGAACTTGTCAGTAAACAAACTTGTGAATTTGTACAATAAAATCTTGTGTGTAACTAATTACGCTAGCAAACGCATGCAACTCTGCGCATGTTTTGCTCTCAACCTAATACCGTACCGACTAACCTTTAATGCCTTCATACTTTAGTACCTGTCTGAGTACCAGTCTGAGTATCTCATATGTGGGGGCGTAAAATTATTCTGGTACGCATTTGACCTCAACAATCAGCAAGCAATAAATTCAAGTGAAGTCAATCTTCATCGCATGGGATCCCCATGAAATTTGCGCTTTCGTTTAAAAATTCTCTTCTAAAGATATGAGGTCTGATTTTAGGTTCACCAAAATTGAATCATGTTTACACGGCCAGAGAATCTTGCGTGAACACTCCTTGCCATGAGTCTACCCACTTCTCCACCACCGAACACCTGTTTCGCAATTACAGGTCTTTATTTTAGCTTGTTGTTAAAAATGAATCGTCAGTGAGTAAATGATCCGTTGAATTTATTCCCAAAATCAAGTTGTCTGTAGCTTCAAGTAAGTATGATATTTTTCTATAAACGGGTCTCAGTTTCAGTTTATGTCAATTACGGTAAATTGTCAATTTGTTTTCATGTTCTTCACTGCCTAGAATGATAAAAACTTTAGTATGTCATATGTGTCCGTATTATACTCTTGGGAACGATTCTCCCCTTCCAATAATGCGATTATTCAGCCCAGACCGTGCCGAAAGAAAAGCATTTCGATCACGTCTTCCTTTTTAGAGCTCATTAGCAATCCTAAAAGCGCTGAACATACCAAAATTCCGGACAAGTCGAGCGGGTTATCACACCACTTTACGAGGGTTGCTTCTGCCATAGCAGAAGCAACTGATCAGTCACATGTGACCGGCGGAAATGCTGAAAAATAGACAAGGAGTTCGTATACTTGGAACTAAAATGTTCTCAGCACCTTATGAAAGGAAAATTTGCATCCTAAATGCCAACATTGACAAAAAGAATTTAGGCATTTTGTGAATCTGGTTAGTAAGAAAATTCTCTTTCTCATACAGCATTCCAGGATAAACTTTTGCTCTCAAGACCGCTCATCAATACACAGATCCGGGAAGATGCCAGTCGAAATTGCTTCGTCTTCCCTGATGTCACACTGGTAGTAAACTCCATTATCTGTACAGTCTGCATAATTAGGCATCACTATTCTCTCATTGGAGCCTCTAAGTGATGTGAATCTTATTTCAGTCTCTAATCAAGGAGGACCATATCAAAATAAGAGAATAGGTTGGTCCACACGATTATAGCAGACTGGCATCATTTCTGAACTCACCGAACGCTCAC
This sequence comes from Opisthorchis viverrini, assembly GCF_000715545.1. NCBI lineage: Eukaryota > Metazoa > Platyhelminthes > Trematoda > Opisthorchiida > Opisthorchiidae > Opisthorchis > Opisthorchis viverrini. The sequence continues at coordinate 876,555 of NW_008751838.1, forward strand.
GCTGAACCATAAAATGCTTTGCCACTCCAACTCAGGTGCTGACGTATTTGAGGTAAGTTTTAAAAGTAGTCCGATTTTGCGCGGAACATCATCCGTTTGAAAACAACATTTTCCTGAACACTGGCAACCACTCGTTGAGAACCATATTCCATAACAGTTTTATTCCCTGCAGTTCGATTATGGTCCATCTTCTGCTCCTTTTACTGTATTTTTATACCGGCAATCCCCAGCAGCAAATAAACTGTTTAAAATGAACAATGGATCAACTAAAAACACATGTCGCCGGTGGATAACACCCATAGGACAGACAGTGCTGGAATTTCCAGCTCACTGTTTGGCACAAAAGCGCTTGCGCTCGTTACTTATGAGGCGATCCGGCGTTCACAAAAATATCTTTACTTGATCTGATTATAATGGCCCATCGTGGATTTAGAGCATAGTAATACGAAACTAGCTGAACTCGGGTGAGTGACAGTGCATTTGGGTCTCTAAAAATTATTAGCGCCTGCAAAATATAAGGATATAAAAAAAAGAATGGATGGAGAGTACAAGATATCTGTTCCAACCGACCAGATTTTGTTGAAAACTTTACCACATACCTTATCCACTGAGACTGCATAGTCAGTCACAAAGCTGAATCCTGGGAAGGCATCCATTATGAAATTGGTCAGCACCGAGTTGACTGATTTATTTAATTTTTATGTGTTTATCTCATTGCTTTTATACGAAGCCGCGAGTTACATTCCCCAATTATTATTTAGTCTGTATGGCTAGCGTGTCTGGGTAGAAAATTCCTGATTGCTGCGTTTGTGTGACAGAACACTGACGTTTAGATCTAAATGCAAATTGCTGACTGATTAGTTGACCTAGACTCGTACGTTCACACTCCAAAGTGGGTTTTTATTACCAACATTAGGAACCAACATTTGTAGTAAAACGAATCTACAGTCTTCCGATTTGCTCAACGATTTCGATAACGGGCGAAATAATAGCCTACTATCAAACAAAGAGATTTTTGGGGCCTTACACGTTGTCCAGAGATTCTGCAAACACTAAAATACCTTCTGCGTCCAACTCACATCCTGCAATTAGAATTGTGGGGAGTATTTGTAATTGTGAGTCAGTTTGATTAAGGTGGCCGATAATCTCGAGTAATTAGTTTTCTGGTGTGTATGACAAATCATTGATTTTAAAGAGATTGCAAAATTCACCACAGCAGGAGTCGGAACCAAACCTGAGAAACCAATTTTGGCTATGATACGAAATGCTCCTGACATTAGTGCAACGGTATCAATCACCGAAAATACCAGGTCAGAAACACAAAATTTTGAGTGCATACACAGAAATTGTCATATGACGAGTGGTTTTTAAGCCTAACAACAGATATACGCAAGATGAAAACGAATTTTTGATGGTTACTAAGTAACCAAAATCGAATATGCACGGGGAATTTTTCAAGTACTGTGATTGTATCTGCGATCCTCCTCTTGGTATTAAGGAAGTAAAGATCGCTGTTTAATCCACCAGTATTCATTTACACATTGCAAGTTTCATAAACCTCCACCGAATCCAATAATAAAAACAACAGCAAACGTCTAGATTATCAAGAGGTTTAAACGCAAACAACAGCAAACGTCTAGATCATCAAAAAGTTTAAACGCAAACACAGCAGTAACATCTACCAAGTTAACAGTATGCAAATGTGTTGTTCATCTTTCTTGCAATGTTGATTCTATTTCTTCTTTACACCTTATTGTCATGCTAACTAGCCGGTTCGGAATAGGCCAAACCTGACCTCATATGCATTTACACCAATAAAGGCTTCGTGTGGTGTCGCGCCTGTTGTCGATGCCTCCTGCGCCAGGCAGCATAATGAGTGTGCACGAGTAACCGAGTGCATGATTGAGACCGTCTCCGCGTAAGCACAAATGGTCAGTTGGACCCTCCTGGCACACCTGTGCGCCGCTGGAAAACACATAGCGCGCGCTGAGCAAACAAAGCACATCTAATGTAAATGTGCTTCGAAACTCGAGATTTACTGTACATTGGTATTTTGGTTAATCGTGATCTATGCTACCCTATTTCGTTTCATGTGTGTGTGTGTGCACGTTTGTTTGCATACAAGGAGGACTTGGTTCCGAAACTAACATCGATCGAACCTTAGATGGCTTCAAAATACACTCCCACGATCAATGAATCTCTGCCGCGCACAACGCGTTCACATATGAGTTGACTGTGCTCAAGTATTCGGGCACTCGCAGAGCGATGCAGCAAGCAGCGTGGCTAGTAAAAACCGTGCTTAAAACATGAACTGTTAATTCAAGTAAACCTCGTGAAGATTGCAAAAATTCTGGAGAATTGTCTATTGAAATGGTGAATTCTGCATCTCACGTGAGCGTCCCCATCTATAGCAATGCAGTTATTTGTAAACGAATCTTGAGCTGAAGGTGGGTAAATGAAGGTAGCTGAGTGATTCTGTAAGGAGATGATTTAGTAGCTAACAGAATCCATTGGAGATGTTTGCTCCACAGAATTTTCAGATCGGGTTGCCAGGATGACGAAATGCTCTTAATTTAATTGAAGGCGGATAAAAAAATGCTCCTGAAAGTGATCACAACCTACCAATGTCATTATTGTTGTTCTTTGGAGGCCTAGTTATTGGTAGGGTCTTTCAGGCTTCCCTGAAGCAAAAACTATCTCTACACCACATACATAAAACCCCTCTAGCCAGAAGATGGTCTCAACAACCATCTGTATTACTGAAAAAAATCGCGTTTTTTTATCAGAAAAGTTGTGTCCAACTAGGTGGACGCAGAAGCATATGCTTCTATTTAAAGTCTAGCTATGAATATAATTTATCCTGTAGTAACACTTTACATTACATGGAGGTGTTATGTGACCGGCAAGTTTGAGAGAAAGATGTGAGAAGCAAATGTTTGCCTTTTTTCACCATTACAAGTGCGTCTTCTAAACTTGACAAGGTAGTAGAATTAACCTGAGAAAGTCGAAAAAATATAGCACCTTATAGCGGTAATACAAATATGCTGGGGAGAAAAATCCCTCAGCTGATATCAACCTGGAAAGTACCACGGTTAGAGAAGAAAGTTTTCCCCACACTGCAGGTGTGTTTATTAGCTATAGGCATGGTACTGATCAGTGTAGTTTCGTCTTTGTATGGACGTACACGTTTCGGAGTCCGGTTTCTGTCACACCCTCTAGACATTCTTCATGGAAAACGGAACAGCTAGATTTACAATTCAAACACACTTTTCTGCCTCCAATATTTACCATCAGAAAACATAAACTCTTCGCCTGAACATCGCGACAAATCAAAACGCTTCTCCCACAGTTTCACCAACACATACACGCAAATTTATCACTGATTACCCTGAGGCAAACAACCTGACAGTACACGATGTTCGTGCATTACCAACAGCTGTGCGTTTCGATCTTGGCCTCCGTAAGCACACCTAACGAAATCTTGTCAACACAGGTGCGAAACCGCGGATGAAGTTGAAAAACAAACGAACTCAAGACAAACAGATGCTAAAACTTTTGCCTAGTAAACCTTCTGGTGTAGCCGTAATAAATTGAATTAAAACAATCTATGCTTAATTGCTAATGTAACGGAACTCTACATAGTGATAGCAATTGAAAGAGTGCTTATTAGATGTTGTTACATCTTATATATGACTTATAGCGCAGTAATTTCAAATTTCTGCAGTCATATATGCCCTGCGTTGAAAAAAAGGGTAACGCTGATTCCGGCTTGATATGCAGCAAGAGTTTAATATATCGCTGACGCACCTGTGATGGGTACCTGTATTTTACATTACAACCACCTCCATATAAAACTCCACATGAAGAACTTTGCCTAGGAGCGTAGTTTTTTTTCAATTTCCAAGGATCTTTTTCCACTGAAACCCAACCGCGAGGTAAACATCTTTCTCACGTAACACTTAATTGATCACTTAAATGTATCAGCTTCACGTTTACTGATGTTCTTTCTATGAGAATTATCGAGTTTCCCTATCTACTACATCTATTTTTAGCGACCTTCATAGACTTCATAGTTGTGGATATGAACGAAAGACAAGTCATAATACCACGCCTATATTCAAGATTGAACAAATTTCGGGAGGCAGAACAAACCGGTATATCCGTTGCAGAGTGCCCTGTTCTCGGATGCCAAGACAAGAGCTGACGACAAGATGGTTCCTGTCCTATACAATGGCAAATACCTACCTTCAAACACCTAATAACGTCAGCGGCGTTTTGAAACTGTCACCATAAACTCAACACAGTAAATCAGGATAAGCTCAATTTGCTTGAATAAGTTTCGATATATAGGGATCATGGTACTCTATGATGGAAAATAATTGGCCGGGGGGGCTGTAAGAAGGCACACAATGATGGTTTCCGGTAGTCAGACAACAACTATTTAGGCCGTTCATTGTAGTCACGAATTAGTGACATGCCAAAAGTCATGATAAATCAGATTTGGGGAAGTACGGCTTTTATAAACGGATGAAGTGGTCGCAACCTAGAGGCTGACATCCAACGCTAGGTAGCAGTCTGGCTTACTAACCAGCTGACATCAACATCTGAGACCCCCCGTTTTCACATAATATCGCACTCTCACCACTTATCTCTGATTAGCTAGTAGGGAGATGAATCTACTCTGAATATAATACAATAAAACATGGCTTATTTACCGCAAAGATGTTTCATAAAAGGGTATGAGACGGAGACAACTACAGTTCACATATTCCGCTACTCCATGGGTGTGGTATTCGCCCATTTAGGCTCAAGCTGGTGATCAGTTTGCGCTATTTTTGCGTGCGATGTCCATAAATGAATGTGAAACTTATTCAACAGCCTGAAGAAGGCCCAGAATCCTGCTCCGATGGCACATGAACCATTTTAATAAGGTATATAAGGTAAAAAAACACTTGTCTCGTTCTTAAATATGGCAAAAGCGAATTTGGAACATGGAGAGATTTTTCAAACTCTAATGTATCGGTGGCATAGGTGGTGTTGTTTCTCCGAAACACCTCAGCTTCATTAACCTGGAGACAAATTTTTGTCGATTCTTTACCGTTGTGAAAGAAATTGCCTCGAAATTGTTGAAGTCCCATCCACAGCCGGACCTTGGAGTTAGGCAGACTGAATCTGTATTCTGACATCAAAAACTAGACGCGAACAACTATGCGATCATTATTTGTTTGGAGCATCATAACGGCAAACTCTTGGCCCAAATCGTCAAATCTGAGGATTCAGTAAGTGAAAAAGGAAACCCAGGTGTCTTCACTAGACAGTCGGATTTTTTCACCAGTGGAAGGATCACAACAACAAGATCAGTTTGGTTTGTTTTATAGGCCAACACAGACTAGTTTAACTGAAAATACTTTCATTCGGCAGATTCGCTTACTGTTTTGAACTGAATCTACATTTTATCAAAGCGCGCTTTTTTCACCCAAAAATAATTCAATCATGAGGACAGTATGAAAAAGCTTATTTCTCTATGCAATTCAGCAACAAACGCTGAAGGCATTTTTAACCAATAACGAACATTTCTCACTCAAGGTCCCATCAACATGGAGCATTCATAGAAAACGATAGTCATGCGATCCAGCTGCTTATGTAACGAGCAACTACTGAGGGGAATAATTGGGCTGGGGATGTGTTGTTTTCTATATGCTGTATACAAAACAAAATTTAAAGCCCGATCCATCGTTAACACCTATTCATTTGTTTCACAACAGTGTAATGATAGTGAACTGAGATGGATTCACTTCTACTCCAAAGACAACTTTAACGACACGCCAGAAAGATGCTTCAGATGTACTTTAAGTCTTGAAATCTAGATGATCCGAAGAGTGCTATTGTGAATTGAATAAACAACCGATTTTTTAATAAGATCAAATTTCATTACACTCTGCATTGGGGGTTATTTCCAGGGACCACCGAAAGGGATAGTCATCTGTGCTACTGGAAAAATATTTTGTAACTGAGCAGAAGTGTCTGAAAGATCGTTGGTCCCTAGGTTATGGGGAACTTTTGGAGATTCACCGTATAATGGGATTCACTGCGTGAATAGTTGATGGGTAGTCACAAGAATTTGATGGCAGATGGCTTTCAGTTGCACCTACCAAACAGAACTGAACCAAAATCCAAATACTCGAATCGAAAAGCTTCATTCTTGAAGAATAACCTTCCCTTCCAATGTAGACTAAATGTAGACTAGCATGAGATTAACCTAAAAGTGGTCCATGAATTAGCCTGAAGTAAACAACTTTTCGGCATCTCAAAAACAAACCCGAAATCATTATGTTGCTCATCTATTGAAACGTTAACAGCGGCGCTTTTTCGTCCACGCATGACTAATGTAATCCAGTGTAAACACATTATATGATAGTGAGTCAGACAATGCCAACGTCGTCTATCTCTGTACGTAATTTACCGTTTCAGATGTGTCGCTCTGTGATGAAACGCTGCCGTGATCTTTTTTCCAAAGCAAAGCAACTCCATCTAAACATTTCCCTACTGCAATCTGACGAACTTACGCGTGCAAAAAAGGAAGTAATTTGAGAAAAAAAGACCAATTGTGGTTCAACGAATCATTGAGTGAAATGTATATATCCACTACAGTGAACTTAACCTGAGCGAGAAACATCTCAGGGGCGAAATTGTAGTCTTGGATCTTGTAATCAAACAGAACACTGAGCCGAGTGACCCATTTCGTAAATGTCCCATAATGAAGTTCAGCGGGATTCAAGCAGCTGTATTGTTTTTTAGCCTATATGCACTAGCGCCGAAGATTCTTTCAGGTAACCTGATTAGAATTTGTAGTGTGCCTGAGAAAAACCCTTGGGTTTCCTAAGGAACATCTTTTGAAATAGTCGGGCGTTATTCGTGCAAGCTTGTGAAATTCGGCAGAATTATTTTTAAGTTCGCGTTAACTTAAAAACTATCTCCTAATTCTTTCAAATCTTCCTTAGTTTCGTATGTCATTTTCAGGATACTGTGTGTGGTAGCTTGTTGTTGGCTTCAACCGTCGACTAATGAGTAATCATTCTGGCACAACTCTTGGTTGCTACACAACAAGGTTTGACTTTCATTGTCGTAAAATATAAAATAAAATAACATGCCGATCCGTAGGGTGATGCAGTCCTTAGGCAGTGGCTTGCGACCTTTTGGACTTCACTGAACGAAATGAAGACCTTAGCCAGTTACCAAAGCTGAAGTAGAAATTAAAGCTGCCAGTAATGTTGCATCTGAAGCAACTCATTATGCACCAGCTATTTTCCTTTAGTTTTACACACAAATTCCCCTAAAGTTTTGATTAAGATTAGAAAAATTCCACACAGCAAAACATTAACTCCGTCGAAGTATTTTACAGCTACCAAACGGACTATATGGCTTTAGCGTTACTCATAATATCGTTAAAGTCTAACGGCAGCCCATTACTGCTTTCGTCCTTGTTTGAGTTGATCAAGCTAGAAAAGATGCGTGGAAACCAATAGAGGGGTCTTTATGCACTACACTGTTTTAACTACGTCAGAATGTGTGAGTGCATCATCTTTGTAGGATATCGTTCCTGATGCCCGTAAAATAGCATCAGAATATTCGTCAGAGCAAGTGTCCCAGTCTGAAAACAGACCAGTGAAGTTACAGCGAGTGACAAACCACATTGTTTTCTCAGTTGTCCTTATGTACTTTTTTAAATTTGGTAACAGCTGATGAATCGCAACTCCCTGCTGGTGCACCTACTGATTTACATCACTAATACTCGTAGCACAGTTGTGAAACACCTGTATGTACTGAAAAATTTTGGCTTGGATTATACATAACATCCCTTAACTGAGATAACCGCCGCTACATAACAAGTCTGTACCAAACGATAGGCAAAGTATGGTGACTTCGAACCTTACAGAGCGACAGTTAGTTAGCACTTACATAGTATTACACTGCAGGGTACCATCTGCTATCCCAGAAAATATTTGAGAATCGTGGCCAGAAGAGAGGAAACCGATATGCATCGGTTGGAGAAACGTATTCACAGTGTTCACTACCAAGGCGTTTGGGAGACAGATGTCCGTTGCCTTTGGTTGGTTGCCATACCGATTTCCCAAACACCTTTTGTTTGCCACTGGGCACGGCAGCACCTGCAACAGCCGAATTTCTTAACCTGTGTCTCACTTTTTGACATTACATGCACCAGAACTACCGCTGCCAAGATTTCATTTCCCACAAAAATGCGAGTTGTGTAAGGTATCAAATATATTTTAAGCTTAACTCGTTTCTCTGGTTTCTAGAAATATCTACTACATTACATTGGTAGATGTCGTTAACACTCAACACTGGTTGATTTTTTTTAGAATCCCGCCACCCTGGGATATTTAACCAGGGTTTGCAAATCTTTCCAGCAGCATGTGAAACTTTGATTTAAGTAGCTGAACTAAAGCGGTTATTAACCGTCAGAATATATGAGTAGGTAAAGTTTAATGGGTATGCTCTCCGCCAAGAGGACTAAAAACGCTCCAAAAAATAGTGATTGATATTCACAGTCTCCTCAGGCCAAATCTTGACAGAAGTACCAAATGGAGTTCGGTGCAAAGTCTAATATCTACCTGCACAAACACATTTTGCAAACAAGAATGGCATTAGGAAGAGAAGTGTCCAAATGCCCAGCCTACAACATTCTTTAACTGCTTGTATTGCACAAAAGTCGCTTCAAATGGCCTAAAAATTGCTTTCGGTATCATTTCAGACTTGAAGACTAAATCAGACCCACGTGGAAACAGGCACTTATAGAAACTGAGATGGCAGTGGGGAAAAACAAGGCCCATTTGATCATCTCAATAGCAAAGCAAGTTTTATCAGGTTTTTTACTAAGTAAACGGAGGATTTTCCGTCAGACCAAATCCGGTGTTTCAGATTGCCTTGGTAAACAATAGGTGGCTTTCAAATGGGCAAATTATCGCTTTTGACACAGGAGCCTCATCAGGTCATGTGAGCAGGTCACCAACTTGGTCAGGTTGGTGCTTTCCCCTTGTTGCCTTGTGCTGTAAATAAACGTGGTCACAAGTTACCGGTTGGGATAAACTAGGCAGTCGGATTTTTTTTCAACCCGCCAGCCTTGAGTTGATCTATTCTAAAAGAAAATCACAACCAACCATCGACGTGATCTTAGTATGTAAACCTATTCATGATCTCATTAGTAAAGCAATTAACTTAAGTGGTCACGTGATTTTTGCCTGATTCGCCACACACTGGAACAACAACCGTTGTACTAACGAAAGTGTTGGAGTGGTATTTCATTAGTAGCCACTTGTCTCTTTTAAATGCTGCAACTAAACAATGACTAAACTGTCCGTGATTAGATTAATCATTTTGTTGCCTAAATGTCATTTCGATTAGTTTCCAATTAGGAAGTGTGAAAATTTGTTTGACTCACCACGACATTTTCCATCGTCATCTGTAGCTGCTTTCACCGATTTGATCTGGTCACTTTGCGGGGGTAGATTCCACAATTTATCATCGTTGAAACTGTCAGGCAACCCCTTTATATACAGATTGGTTCGTGACATTTTCTCAACCGGGAAAGCATTCGGTAGCACTCCATTGACGCACACAGGTGGGTGGGGTTTCGCATCACTGTCACTCACGGAGTTTTCCGCAGAATGCGTCCCTGATGGACTGTACTTACCACTGTAGTTCACAGTTTCAATCGGATTTACTTGACCCGCGAAAGAACTAATCACCGAGTCAAAATACGAACTGTCCTGAGCTGCCATGCGAATTGTCAGCTTTGCCGGCGGCTGTTCACATAAATCTCCATCATTATTAAGATCCTCGTGTTTTTGGCATAAACCAGATTCCGATAATCCAGTTGTGAGCATTTTGTTTGTTTCAGACAGTGTTCTTTTCCTACACAACACTTTAGTTATAGTCCTTTCAGTAGAAACTGGGTGAATCAGGTTTCAGGGTCGTGTTACGGGATTACAAGCAGGCCGCCACAGAGAGAACGAACAAATTTGTCTGGTCTGAGCCACCGGCAACACACACTTGGATGACACACGCAGGAGACGGGTTGCCTATTAGTACTGGTGTTTTATTGGCAGTTAGAGGCATGTGTTAGATAACGACGTGGTTCAAGAACGTAAAAATCACCAAACCCAAGCTCGTCTTCTTAACTGCTGCGAATTAAGACATCAGTGTCAGTGATTGTAGTTTGTTCAGCACTACAGTGTTTGTGTGCGCTTGGCTGTAAGGTGTGCGCGCTTGGCGTGTGCGTATGTGTGCTTCTTTGTGAACGACATCATCACCACACGCCCACTGCGCAAGCTGAGCCATCCAACCTCTGCGTGTCGCTCTGCCGCTGGCTTGTATACATGCCTGTTGCATATAGCACTCTTGACGCTCGCAGTGGTTTGTAGGCGTAGGATGTACGTGCATCGGTGTGCAGGGTCTATGCGTGTTGGCCTGTGTGCGTGCGTAACCGTCCGGAAATTTGTGGGTTTGGAGGAGCTGAAAGGCGACAGAGTGAAGGAGAGACAGTTAAAGTAGGGACAGCTAAGTAGACAGTTCTCACGCGAGCCAGGCGGTCGCGTAGTCGTCTCACGGGGTAACCGAATATACGGCAAGACGGTTAGTCAAATGCAGGTCACACGACCTTCGTCCATTTGCGGAAACTTTAGGTGGCCGTAGGCAACAACCTGTCGCAAGTACTGCCAGTTCCCTCAAGATAAATGTTCTGCTTACATGTCGGTTCAAACAGTGATCCGATCTAACCTGGTCAAAAGTTCAAATGGTTTTGAGGGTTTTACGCTACATGTGTGGCGAGAAACCTACACTGGCAGCAAAGCATTTCACGCTTTAGCATGACAACATTCACTTCCACGTTCTGCGCGCCCGAATACACAAGATTCCGAAACAAAAGTAGGCAGTGGAACAACAAAATATGGGCTAGACAACTTTCACACAAAATACGAATAAATTTCAAAACGAGAATGGACACACTTTCTTGACAGTGGGCTGAAAACTCTCTAACCGTCCACGACCGATTTCACTGTTCTTGGGACACAACGGGGGAAGAGAGATCCGGATACACTAACTTATTTTCCAGATGAGTCTTCTTTGCCAACCGAAATGAATATATTCAGAATCACATGATTAATGGTCCTTGAACTTCTTCCAAATGGTTACGTCTGCGGAGATAGCACAAGTGTTATCACGGTTGGGATAGTGTTATGAGGGGAGATGGAAACTTCAACAAGACTAAAGCATTCTTCTTTGCTGTTGAAATACATTACGCTAGCATACTGGTAGTTGAAGCTTTCAGTAAATGCTCTTACAGGTTTTGGCATCAATCCGTATTGTTCATTTCTTGTGTTGTAAAGGGTGAGCCAGTTTTCATGCATCCTTTTTGTCACAAAAATCCAGAAATTTCTAGTGAGATTTAAGTTTGGATTATGAGGCGGTTAGTTTGAAAGGATAAGTGCAACAGTCCCGACTTTATCAGGCAATGAATGAATTATCCTCCAGAAAATGTTCATCCTCTCCTGTATTATCAAAGATAACTCCTAGGAAAAGTACCCATTTTTGATAAGGATGAAGTCGGTTCCCACTAACCATCCAAAAGTACTAAACGACAACTCTATTTGGAGAACCTACTCTTCCAGATGCAAATAAGTCTCCAGAACATTGCAGAAGAATATTTGGCCTATACATGTGTTTTGTTTCTTTTGTTCGTTCGTCCAAATAATGCAGTCGCTTGTCCACTGATTCCCAAAAAGTGCTTTCAGATATGAATCCGTTTTTAAAATTCGAACTGCAGCTTACGACAGTTGTTGAACTACCATAACACTTATAGTAGAACTTGAAAAATGCGGTAGTTTTTCATTAGGTGAGGACTTCTTTCCGTTTTCCAAAATGAGGTGCCAAGACTACCGTCAGCTACCAATGTAACAGTGGATACTACTGATGAAGCATGGGAGTAGTATGTGGTTTTCGCATAATTCCGCTTCGCGTCTATTGAAAAGTGAGATTTATTACGGAGTTTGTGAAATCACTTTGCAGCATTCGTTTGCGTTTGAGTGATGGTCAATGGGTAGCCAGGGAAAATTCAGGAAGACACGTTCAAGAAGAGGACGGATACATAGTTTTTATGAACGAGATGCATATGAGAGTTTCACTTCCCTGTCCAATAATGTGTAACAGCTCAATTAGTATTTTTCAATAAATAGCCCCGAAGTAAAAACCTTCTTCATTTCACCAGTTCCATACACTTGTTCACCGTTGTTGTGCCGCTTCAAGAAGTATACTATCAACCGCTCAAGCTTCGGAGTAAAGCGCTCGAGGGGAACATCGTTTGTGGTCAACGGTCCGGTAGATACCGTCTGTAAAAACTGTCTAACCCAGCACTCATTAGGAGCTAATGAAGAAATTATCCCGTTTAAATACAAATTGTTCATTACGAACAAGCTCAAAATTGTGGGCGTACAAGTCCACTTTCATTTATTTATTTTGAGGAATGCGGAAAGCACTTAGCCTGTTGCAACAAATTAGGTATACATCGTCTCCTGCAAAGCACCTCCTGAATTCCATTCGGTTTCAGAAAATGAATTCTGACTGTTGTTCTTCCAAATCCTTGTCCGAGTTTAAAAAAAGATCCCAAAAACCTGCAGAACCTCACTTGTATCAATTTAGTTTTGGCGATAGCCGATTAATCAACTCTTGGAAAATCGCCATTGTCACATTTGTGTTCTTTTTCGATGCGTCACTGAATTGGAGATTCAAAGTCTGAAACAATACCTAATGGTCTAGTGGTGGACACTTTCTGGGATAAATTAGACCAAAGTTAATCACAAAATAACCACTGGTGTTCCGTACGGTGTTGCCACGGGTACCAACGATAACACATGTATGTCTCACAAGATATCTACCTCCGAAATTTGAACATATGGGTGTTTAAAGTACTGTATCACGAGACAACCAAGTGATTGGGGCCCTGTACACAAATATACGAATGACTTATGCGAACGTAAAATGGTAGAGATACGTTACAACATTTCTTTGCAATGTCTGTAAGGGCACTCACTTGCGTAACTTTCACGCACGTAACCGTCGTCTATGATCCTAGTTTGACTAGTTTCCATTTTTCAAATAACTGGGACTGTGCACCAGAAGTTGTACGGTCCAATATTCCACTTAGCAGGATTCTATTCCTTAGGCTGATGGTAATTGCTGATCAATCATCCGATCAGCCGTCTAATATAACATTACCCCGTTTGATTATGACAACGTTTGGTACTTTGATCTCTTTCCTTTGTCCATCAACACCTGACAACCCGGCTTACTTCAGGTAGCTACTAATAGGATTACCTTTAAGCCACCGGGTTTCCTCAAAAGCACCCGGTCTTTTCTCACGGCCATTGATTTCCTCTAATAAACATGGGTAAACCACTGATTGATTCTATTTCTACCTTGGCTAACTTTTCTTGGACACCTGGTTGATCACTTTGTTGAGTGCTAATACAGCGCGGTTTGCAATCCAGGACATTTATTTGATCCGGTTGATAATTTCTCTCATCTGTCACTGATATGCGTGATCAGCGTGGATACGCCCGAGAGCATCGATATAACCAATGCATATGGCGGATATAGCCGATGCGGTTCCGAGGCCACAATAAGCAGTCTCGAACCAGGAACTTTGTACTTCAACATGCTGCGGAAGATACTGATGGCAATAAATAATCTGATAGTAAATGTTGCTTACATACAAACGTAACTGGCTTTGGTTTTGATGGCTAATATGCTCTGAGGCATTCTATCTTTAAAACACAAAAACACGTGGATTTTATTTCAACTCATTAGATTGCATACGAACCAGTGGAGCAAGCAAGTAAGAACTCCCACTTTATTTGATCAGGAGACAAAATGATGTTTCGCAGTGCATTCTACACGCACCATGGTGTTTGGCGCGTACCTGATACCGTTTTGAGGAAAGAAGTCACATTTTACAGCAATCAAACATGCAACTAACAATGCTTTGCGGTTCGTACTCTCATTTTTTCTGGGAAGAGTTACGCCGCACGAAGAAATTGTGAAGTATTCCAACATCAGGATACGCATCACTAGACTTTTCCACAATTTTAAAAGGCAAAACTATGGCAGTCAAGCACGTAGACGTTGATTTGTTCGCCTAACTTACCAGATAGCTTGCACAAGTTTCGTCACCATCCTCAGTTGTTTTAGGCCGTGTAGTTTCCAAAGACAAGCTGATATCTGTAATGCCTCTGGTTGACTGGATACGCTTTCGTGGAATCCTATTGATACTTTGAGAATAGAGCTCCGTTGCAATCAGTATTCTTCGTGAGTGAGCGGTACGCTGAGTAGGTTCTCTATAAAAACTTTTATCTTGGTTATGCTCAGCTGGTTTCTCATTCCTGATGAGTGACTATCTGTCCTCCCGTTATTAGTTTACCTCTTACTGTGGTCTCTGATTTTTGCAGTTTTTCTTTGATTCATTTGGTCCGTTCTCATTTTTATTGCCCTGCGGTCTTTTTCTCTCAGGTTTTTCTTGGTACTTTTTATCTCTGCCTAATTCAGTGGCTAGTTTTATGCCAGTATAGTTCTTCACGTTCGATTGGCTATTAGGATATTCTTGTGTTAAGGAGTTATTCGTCCTTCGCTCGGTTGCTTTATGTTACATGTTTGAATGTGTTCCAGTACCCTTGATTATTTTCTTGGTCCATCTGGTTTTTCTTGCCTTTTTGAGCAGTACGGTCGTAGTTTTGTTGCCAATGGTGGTATGTAGATTTGGCGGATATTACTGTGATTTGCAGTAACAGTTTCAATTCAGCACCACGCTCCAGTTCTCTGCTTTCTTTTATGTTTTTGCATGGGCTAATATGGGTAAGTTTACCCACCCCTTTTCGTGACTTTTCTAATCTTTTTGCACGAGGACGAATGAACACTGGCCGTTTCTTTTGACAGCACGTTTGCCTTTGTGTTGGCCGTGAGAAACCTCCTTCCCTGTCTGTATTACGCAGTGTCTCTCACGTTCTGTACACCGAATTCTGTGTAGGACGTTGGTCTTCGGTGCTGTGTTAAATTTTACTTTGGGTTTTGATAGGACTGTTCACAATGTGTCTGGCGAACCTTTGTACAGTATCTTAATATACGGTCAAGACAATCTTGCACTCATTTCTGAAACGTTTTTATATGCGAAGGGATGGTTTGTTTAATCTCGCTTTATGCTGTTGTATTAGTAGAGTTGTTTATTGGGCGCTCACCGAATGAGGTTTCCTGGATATTCATTTTCATGGAAATATTCTTGGAGCTGTCTCTCTTGACCAAAACCTGCTTTATGTTACAAGACCTTTAGCTCCGTTTAAGGATTCGCTGTGTTTGTGGCATTTTGAATAATCACCATGGTAGCTAAAGATTTGGTATATGTTCTTTAGGCTGCTGCTTGTAGCCAGCTACATGACAGGCTTTTGACAAAGTCGTTAGCTTCCTACTATTGTCCTTTTCATTGTAAATTACGTCTTCGGAAATTTTCTTTGGAACGTTCGCTGTAGTTGGATGTGTTTATTGCTGATTGGTGTTTTTGAATTTATTTCTACAGTGGGAATCTCCTAGAGAACTTCTCTTGTAAGTCCTAAAATTGGGGACCCCATTGGTGCTCCCCAATGTTGCCCATAATAATCTTCGTCGAATTCGAAATACATGGTCGGGAGAAAGTCAAGCATTTAGCACGGTTCTTTGTTCTTCAGAGATCCATTTGCTACCATGCAGCTGTCTAACAATTTGGCAAAAATCGTGCTTGGAGCACAGATTCAGAAATATAAAAAAGTAAGCTCACACTGTACGAGACGATTATTTTGTCCTTTTGAGAATATACGCGTTTTTCTGCTGACCAAGACCACGGTTCGCGTGGTCTTTCGCCCAGTACTTATGAGTTAAGATTAATGAGAACAAAACTGACTGTTTCCAAGCAGCCTGCTTGTCTTACTGTAAGTTCATTGGTTCGCACACTTTGAGTTTTCCTCCAGTCCCCAATATGGAGATATATTAAAGTATTATTATCCCGTTCTGAAGATTTAAAAAAGGGAAAACAATGTGCTGCGAGGAATGATAAATAAAGTGGTACAATACTGCACGTAAATTACCAGAGAAATATAATGGAAAACACAGGTAGTCATGAAAATAAAATTAGATATTACTATGTTTACTAGCAGCGCTTTTTGATAAATTTCCGTGCGCCAAAGGAAACTCATCACTAAATGTTTCGAGGATAGGAAGTCGCAGAAGTCACAACGCAAAATATTTTAAATAAACTGCCTATTCTTTCTGCTAGGATTACAGATATGGCGTTTGACCTTAGGAAATTGCTTAGGAATCCTTCATTTTGAATACTTTCGCACGATTTAGAATCCAATTAAAAATGTGAATTGAAATTGTCTGTAAGTATTTGGAGGTGTGACGGCTGAATAGTTGAGGAAAAGTCATTCCAGAAGAGCAAATAAAACTATACAGTTTATTATGGATTACAAATGTCACTTCAGTAAACCACTAGAATTGTCATTGAGCTTGTTCCTCAGCGAGCAATTACAAAGCAGTTTGTTGTGGTATTGGAATTTTACAGGGCAATAAACGATACCATCTAGGCCTTAGGTTTGAGGTTCGCCACCACATTTTCGGGGCCATGTGTTTTTAGGTCAGGTCATCAGTTTGCATAATACCAGATACACCGCTAAATCGCGTAAAAGAACATGTATTTTTGTTGTATTCGCCCAGAAATATTTCTACCCAAAGTCAGTTCCTCAAGGAGAATTAATACGGTTTTCCGTTCACATAGCTTTCTATCGTCAGGGAACTTTGTTGCCAACTCAACGAGAAGTCACTTGCAGTCAGTCTCCTTTATTCTTTTTCTGAACTGCGATTTAGTATTTTCCTATCAGAATGGCTGGGAGTCTTTTTTGAAAGGTTGCGCACTTGTCCACTTGAGGAGAAGTTTCATTCCGATTTTTATTTCTGGGGAACGAGCGGAGATGTGCACCTATGAGGTGCGAAAGTTCACGCCAGGATAGCATAAATCCGCTAACAAAACTGCTGAGAGATATTTTGCAAACGAGTACTCTTGCTTGATGAATGCTCCAAAGGCGTTTGTGACTCATTCCATACTACTATTGTAAAATACACCCCGATATGGTTGTAATTTAAAAACACATTCAGTTACGTCAGAATGAAGAGTTTCATTTATTTATAGCTGAAAGAACAGCGCAAAATCTTAATGTTAATGTCAAAACGGGAAGTTGGCAAAACCCGAGAACGTGTGACTGTCGTATACAGCAAGCTTTGCATATGTTTTAAGGTCAGACAATCGCTAGTTCAAACTGGTGACTCTATGTAACAATTTGAGTTTGGCTCAAAACCAATAGGATACTAATGGTAACACTATTATCAATAGGGCATAGTTTGTCTGCCTAAATGGATCACCGAAACAGACACCGTAAGACCATAGCAGCCCTGGCTATTTGGCAGCAGTTATTCTACCAGTGCATTTCATTAGAATTTAAACTCGATATCGATTACATCGTGCCAGTCACTGAGAACACTAAGTTTCTTGGCATCACTTCTTAGACAATAGGGACCGGATGCTTGGCTTTGATGTCTGTTTGTAACAGATGCGCAGAGCTACACATTGAAAAAGAACTGGATTCGTTGCGGAACAGAAAAGCTCACTTCCACCCACTTGATTATTGCTGGTTTGTTTGCGGACCACACAAATTGACAAGCATAGGTGTGCACACACCGAACCAAAAACCGACAGACAGCATATGAACACTCAGGAGAGAATGCGTTTAGTTTATACGTTTACTAACTCACCATGGAGAGACTGAGGTCGCCTGGTAGCATGGAGTTATGCAGGAAAGGAATCTCGGCTGTTCAAGTTAAATTTATTGCTGCTCAACTCAGGATGCGGAACAACTAAAAATTTAACTGCTTTTGTACTGCACCTGAAAAAGTTCTCAGAATATATTTCTCACAATGAAGTGGTTGGGCTTGCTCAGTGTTATTGTGTAGCTTTCATTAGAACCAGCAAACTCTGGTGTTATTGTGAGAAGTTGATTAATAAATAATAAATTTACACATATTCTATATTTTAAGTCTGTTATTAAAATCCGCCAGTAGTATATGACCCATCTTACATTAGAGTGCTTTTTCAAGAAGAATGTTCGCATTGCTTGAGGAAATTTCATCAAAAGATACCTTGAAGTAGCGCACAACGAGCTAAGCTGTTCAGTTCACTTGACGATTACAAGGTAAGTTCGAGACCTTATTAAGCCTTGTCTGATATCGTTCAGCGGCACTTACTGATTCCAGAATATCGTGTCGGCTAACTTTATTTTCACCTATCTAGAGACTGTATCGAGATTTTGATTGAATCCATTGTTGATACGTTCTCTGCAGGCACACGAATGCTCTCATGCTTATCAGCACTTGGGATGAGGAGGAACATCGGAAGTGCTAAGTTTTACTTTACTGATTGGTGAAGGATCAAAACCATTAGAACCTGTGCAATTTGATTGTGAATTAATCATTCTGCTCAAAAAATATCCTATAAATTGATTGGTGGATGGATATTACCCTTAAGGAGGAGTATCTTTTCGCGCGACAAATCTGCGACCATAAAAGTCATAAATGCATAATACTTTATAAAACTTCGTTTTACAAAACCTTATTTTTAAATTTTCCCTGAGCTGGCAAGTTTGTTTACTAATGTTTCATCACCATTTGTAGGTCCCAGATGTACGTGGATGGACCGATATATGGGGTCCCAGATGTGCCCAGATGTACGTGGATGGACCGATATATGATATTCTCACTCAGGCTGGCCTTGCATCATCATTCGCTCTTTTCGCAGGCGCGTGTGCGGGTTCTTTTTTCTTCTTGATGGAAGAGGCCTGGATGGCCCTAATGCATGGTCCCTCTAGTCCGCAGCCACAATTCCACCAATAACACTTCCGGTCACAATGTACCGATGTCACCTTTCCTGGTGTTTGAATGTTTGTAAGCAAATTATCCAGTTTGGTTTCCAATAGGCTTTGGATTCATTCCCTGTCTTCGCTAATTAGCGAATCCCTAGTATTGAGAAAACCAAAATTATTCATCTGGTTTTCGCTTAAATGAAATGCTTACCTAATAAATACTGTGGCTTTAAAAACTGATTTCCTGGTCTAAATATTTCTTCCCTCCGTAAATAACTTAAGTGCTCTTGTGAGGAAGATTTCTGAGTGGTAAAAGTTCTCTTTTCTCTTTTGCGTTGTGTAAACCATCTGTGCCGCCGGAATATTCAAGCATTTAACCAGGAATAAATGTATTCAGTGGATTACTTGAACGGAAACAAGAAAGGACCATCGTTGAACGTTTCATCTCCTAACGTGACGATTTTCTTTACCAAATGACATATGCAACTAAAGCATAAACACCATCTTTTTTCATAACTTGCATGTACCGACAACCGGTCCTTACGATCGCGATATTCTTTTATAACTTGGATACACCTAATTTGAGTTTGTCTTTGCTACTCCAAACCTCCAAAAATATAGTCAGCATAAGAAAGTTTAAGTGCTGATGAAAGACATTTTATCTCGAGATAAGGAAAAGTAACGGAAAGAAGGATGCGTAGTCACTATGTGTCTATGTATCAAGGGATGATTTATCATATGGTTTAGCTTGAATGCATTTAGTTTGTATCACAAACTCCGATGATGAGTTCATTCGTTTTCTTTATTGATGCCTGCACATTGCAGTTAGGGTCCTTACAGCAGTGAAACAAAAATTTATCCCAGAATTCACAAAGGCTAAGCTTCACAGGCCAGCACTGTGCACACAAATAGGTCAAAAGCTAAGATGCATATATATATATATATATATATATATATACCATCGACTAAATTCACTATCGTGCAGACTTTTCAGCTAGCTTGAGCAACTGTCGATTGATAGGGAAACTTCCCTTGACTCAAAATGTGCGCACAGTTTACGGACCAGATTTTGCCCTTATATTCATTCTATGGAAGATATTACCTTGTTTACTGATTTGGCTGCCTTACGGTAATTTGGCTTCACTTCATCAGCTATCAACCGCATATCAAGGGCATGTTGGTTAAACCAGAAAATGTGTGAGTAAAGGCGATATAACCAAGTATTGGAGACGCTGACATGGCCTTTTTGTTCGGAAAACCATGCAGCTACATACTGAATAGCTTGATGCTCGAGTGTCACCGACAGTGTGATTGATCCAGGAAAGCCGAAGTTGTCGACCAGAATGAGTTTACTGGTTGGTATTCATGCTTCAGCATAGGGCTGGGCAAAAGGAGCTGTGATGAAGACGGCTCTCTGGAATGCAGTTCACATGTATTTGCTTTTGTGAGTAACTCACCAATCATGAGGGTGTTCCCTTTTCCTAGATACCATGGCGTACCTGAGAATAGCCAATACTGTATTCTGACCAAAACCTGGTCAGTACTTTGGAGATACCGACAGTCAGTCACCGACAGCTATCCCACCTTCGCTTGTGCGGGTCATGTTTCTGCTCCACAAATTATTGTGGATTGCACTATTACAGTATGTTTTGTCCTTGACAGACAAAGTGACATCGAGGTTGCGCCATCTTTCAGATGTTAGCAAATCAGCCCTGAACTTCTGAGCTAGGTAATTAATCTCCTCTCCAGCCAGCCCACCGAAACTTTAACCACTGTCCAAATAAAAAAGTCTATATGCCATGCCAATTGACACGTCCGCAGACGAGGTACTTGGGTTTGATTTTACCCAGTCTTGCAGCAGCGCTCTGCACTTTGCAGGTGTGAAGCCCCGAAAACATGAGGGTTATTTAAAATGGCTTGCATGTTTGAAGAATCCTAATGAAGGGGAGAAATATCGTCTACATACTCACTTTCCATGAGCCAACTCCCCAATAGCATTTTGATCCCAGATATTTCACTAGTCGTGATGAACTCGGGCGAATGGTTGGCATGTACGCGCTCACAGAAGTTCGAATGCAATGTCCCCACAAATGGTATCAATTTTGAATGTAAACCTCTAAACGCCAAAAAACGTCAAATTTTCTCACAAATGACGGAGTCCCAAGCAGCTTTCCGATGAAGAAAAGCGACCCCACTGGACGTTTGAAAGAGTAGCGTTATTCACGAAACAGTTCATAGTAAATATGTGATTGACACATCCTCCACCGGGGAAATAACCACCTTGATTCTCATGAGTTTTCCCCTTACGATAATCAGTCGCCCTGCGCAAAATGGTGTAAGAGAGCTCTTTGAATATCACGTCTAGCAAGTTGATGACTTATAGTTTTTTATGTCAGCCTTGACCCTCTTTGAAGACAGGGATAATGGTCGGTGAGGGTCATTCCATCTGATTCACTTTCTTTACTAAATCTTCTATCATAGGGTCGTTATACAGCCCATCAGGACTTCACCATCTTCTTTAAAGTGCATGGGATGTAAACCATTCGCATCACATTTGAGAGGTGTTATTTAGAGCTGACTTTCTGTTTTCGACGGCAGTCCCCCATGCAGACTACGTTGCGTCCTTAGAGAGGCCAGACAAGTGGTTCTTTAAAATGTTCTGCCCATCGCTCAGGACGATGATTCTGCAAATTTATTGCTATTCCTTAAGTGTTTTGCGTACTATTTCATTGACAATTGTTTTCCTTTGGCAGGTTGATTGGGCCAGCGGAGATATTGAACTGCTCTTGCCTGCAGTAAGGGACTTCGCCACTTCGCGGGCCTATGCACTCTCCCAGTGCTCCTCAAACTCTGGCTTAGCTGGCGTTCGACAGACTCGCGCGCACCACCGTAGTCACTACTATCCGGTATGTCTTTTCTGGCAGCATTAAGATCTGCTGACTTCAGCGATATTCAATTTCCATTCAGTCAAATCGGACTGCTTCGACAGGCGGTTCTAAAAACAGAGATCATAGCTTTTTTAACTTGCCTCCCCTCAGCCTCCAACAAATAGTCACCAGCATCATCACTGTGAGTTTTTAGTGGCCTTTCAACCAAATGGGCCTCGTACAGTTGGGCTAATGAAACTCATTGACGTTGATAAATGAAGTTGCTCCACCTTGGCGGGTGTAGTGCTGACGGAAAGCGAAGTAACAGTAAATCATGCACATTGCGCAAACGAGGTTAAGTTGTGTACCTGGAGAGTAACAGCAACCTTTAATTTAGGCTCACAATTTGTAAGTGATAGTCACATGATCCAACTATGTCCATGACTTGCTTGCAGTCGGTGGCGACGAGGAAACGTTATGCGAACGCTTATGCTGAAAGTTTCGACCGGACAGAAAAAGACGATGTTCAGCACACAACTGAAGAAGTTGGTCCCCATCATCCGGATGCTGAACACCGGCTCAAAACCCAACACATAATTATGCTTCTTCCGGGCTTGGTCGTCCTATTTGGACGGTCATTTTAACCCCAGGATGACTATATCCGTTCTACTTGCCAGTGGAAACAATCCTCGGGAACTTTGCTGATACGACGGATAAGCACTGTTTACCAAGCCAATCTGCCTTGATCTAAATTGAACCGGACAATCGAAAATTAGCTCCAGGAAAGCGCCTTCGGCATTACGATCGAGTTCATCTTCCGCAACGCAGACACCAAGAACCACTGCACCAAGATCACCGGATACCCAAAGAGTAAAATGTGGAATGTCTGAGCTCATCCTGAGCGGTTCGAAGTGCACGACCGAAGATTAATCTTGTATGTCCTGTGTGTCCTGTTGTGTCCTGAAGACACAACTTACATCGACAGTTTAATCTTGTATGCGTGTCCTGAAGACACAACTTACATCGACAGATATGGAAATCACTGTTTCAGCAACAGATGTTTTTTGTACAGTTCGACAGAGAGTACAAACAAAATCTACAACTTAGAGCAGATTTTTCGAGTTTGGTAAGGCTCTGTTTTGGCTTACTTTTCTGGGTGATAGTTTACACGTGGAACAGTGATTTGAAAGAGTGCAGATTGGTTGAACACGGAGCGCTACTTGATAGGTAAGCATAGGCAATGAATCAGGATTGGTAATAGAAAATTGCAACGGTGACTTTTTTAGGCTAAACGTTTTCTAACCCATTCTTCTTCTGGAGAAGGCAGCATTGCCTCTTCTGCAATTATGAAATTGTTGTTCGTCTAAAGAAAACACCTCATGACCTGCACACTCATATTGCAAAAAACAGTGAAAAATGAACTTCAGGACACTTTTTATTACGACTTCCTCGCAATTCCCCATCGGACAATTCCCCTTTGGTTTGATGAAGCTTTAGGTGGAAGGCTACAAATCCGCGATGAGTTTCATTCTGTTTAACTAGGTGACTATATGGTATTCAAGGATCATTAAAATCTAGTGGTTTGACTGAACGTCAAAGAAGCAACAATTACGTATATGGCCTCTTTCCTTCCGAGAATTCTCGAGTCTCACACAATAGGTTTATACAATTTATGGCTAGAAAACATGGCTCAGATTATTCATAACAGACCAGTTTGGAGAATTTTTATCTAACAAATTTTTGATTTAGTGGTTATTATAACAAGTCCAATTTACAGTTTTGACTAACTGGTAAAACACAACTTGAGATATGGTACAACAACGGAACCCAAAAGCGCTCTGATAGCCTTGATAAATGAATAAATTCAGTGAACGTGAAAACCTATCTTTTTGAAATTTTTTGGTGTCCAGTTTTCGGTGAGGTTCCCTAATTATTTAGAACTGTGCCGTGTCAGCAGAATAAATAAACACCACATAGTGAATTCTGAATTGCGCCTTCCGGATCGCTGCATAATGGCTGGTCGTTTTTTAGTTGCTACGTGTTCCTGAAGTCCTAAATAAGTTGCCTTTTAGAATTCAGTGGTGTTAGCTCAGTTGGCGTAGACAGTCAGTCAACAAACCTGCAGCATGTTTGTTACACTATTATAGCCGCATTTTCATAGGATGCAGGCACGCACAATTTTTGTACAACTCCATTTATCATACGATTTCATCACCGTAAGCAGGATGTTCGTAGTAGTGGCAGGGCTCAGCAATTGTAGAATATGAAATCCACCGAGTTGCAAGCTGCAGAAGTGGTTCGAAGGCAACTCACTATGCAGTTTCACTTCTGCAAACCATTCTTATAAACTCTCATCATGATGAACGCTTAGCTTCGCCAATTCAAAGAGTTCAGCTACCCGTGAGTCGTCTATTGAATTTTTATTGAACGTTTTATCTAGAGTAAATTTGAGTGTAGATATCAGTTATTCTCGGTCCCATGGAAAAACAGTAATGTACATATTTACCGAGATTCAGGATCATTATCCAGATATACCCCGTTGCCTTGAATCTTTGCCTGAGTATAGCGAATTATTTCCAAATAGACGAAGATCACTTAACTCCGCAACTAGAAAAACTGCTATTTACAGACGACGATAATCAATCACATCCGAGGTAGCTAGCCAGAACATTTACAGCGATTCATCAGCTTCGTCATCAATAGCAAATTTTGTACCAGTGATGCGTTTGAAAATACTATTTTCTCAGGTTTCGAGTAGATCCCACCGTGTTTTTTTGGTGCCGTATTAGCAGGGAAGTTTGAGAAACAATCGAGCAATATGACAGCTATGGTACAAAATCATTTTCAGACCCAGTAACTTGGTAATTCGTCGACCAACTTGCAGTGCAGACAAAGAACTAATTAGATAAAGTGCTTTCAAGTAACAAACTAAATAAGTTTTCAATGCCGGCCATAAGCTCTGTTTTTCAGTGTGAGCTGCTACGTTCAAAAAGGTTAGGAGGGAACTTCTAGCATAATTCTCGATCGGGCTTAGGGTCTTGTTCCTATTGTCCACGGCATCGTAGTTGATAAGTTTGCTACAGCTCACCTGCCACTTCTTTTTTTCTGTGTGAATCAGTAAGGGGTTCGACAGCTCATCTACCGGGTGGGGAAGATCCCATGGATTTCGGTACGTTTGAGCTTCAGACCCGAATCAATTCTATTAACTACGCCTGTTTAATTTTAGCTCAGTAACGCCCCATATCGCTCCCGCTGATTTAGGGCCTGACAGTTCAGCATTATATGTTTCGAGATTTCTGAATTTTCGGTCATCAGAAGCTGTGGTGTGAACACTATTCCCGTCCATACAACTCCATCTTATAAACGAATTTTCTTTTCACTGTCTAGGTTATGCCCTGCCATTGTTAGGTCTTTAAATGTTTCCGGATATTAATCCTGAATGCAGTTTTCCTGGATGCCTGTCCTGTTTAAACAATGATGCGGCAGCTGCATTTGGTTTCCGTGCACAAATTCCCAACCCCGCGCGCTGGTAATGTGAATTCAGTTTACTAACTTCTGTGGCATTTCAGATATCTCTAGCACTTGCTGGAACTCATTACTTGTTGATTCTTTATAGTGAAACCAATACGCTTTTTAGTTACCAATTAGTTTAAATCAATCACTATCCACTTCAGGTTTCTAATAAAACTCAAACTGTTTTTCGTTTGATTCGTCTTTTGTGAACATTGTATTCTTTCAAGCTTTAAACGCGACGAAATAGGTACTATGCCTTGAAATAGGCCAACAATTAGTGCATCGTAGCATTTTCGTCCGTTGTCCCTTAAAAAATATAGTCCTTATTTTCCTTCAATCGTTGTATGTCGTAGGGTTCTCTACATGTAATGTTTTTAAAGTAAACTGCAGCCTCTTTTAACCGTAACATTAAGGTTCAGAACGATGAGGAACTGGTAGATTTTAATGATTTCATTGCGTTTGATCTAAATGAATCTCCCATTGATTAACTCGAAATTCTGCACCTGATTGGAGCTTTCTGCACAGTGTATTAGCCAGGATCGGGAACTTTTAGAGCTTTTGGTGAAATATGCCCTTGAGAATAAGTCAGCTTCAGAACTACTCGACGAAGATTTGAACACGGTTTCCAATCTAGCCATCGCATCCACAATGTGCTGCCACCATCTTTGTGACCTAAGTAAGTAATTCTTTGTTGCTACTGTAACGTCTACTTTAGAGAAGTCAATAACAAACAGCTGATGACAGAATCAACACAGCTTCATCCAGATACAAAAAGCCATGCAAGTCTTTGAAGTCATATGAACTTGTAGCACATATTAGTGCCCCATCGGTGAGTAAAACAGTTCTAAATAAGCCCACCACAAAAATTAAGACCAGTTTACTTCTATGTCGTGAGGTTTCGGATTAGCACTGGTGTATTCTGAGAGCGTTCTTCAAATCCCAGTGTTAACTGGAAGTAAAGTGTCCTTCCTTCATCAAGCAGATTGTTTCTTTTGTATTTTGAATTTTTTAAGTTTGCGTTCCATAGACAGCAACACACAAGTTATTTGTGAAAACTATGGAGATTTTAAACATTAATTTCATCCGCGCAGTCCATAAACCCCAAGATAAATTCTTGGACGTAGACCGTATCTCCAATAACATTAGACTCTACAATTAGACATGCTCAGCAAATGCCATTTTTGTAGTGCGTCATGCTTGATCGTGCAGTAGTGCCCCCCTTGAAGGTGTTGGCATGACACATAAAATGAATATTTTAATGGAAAACACCAACTGCCCGTTTTGTTTAATTATCTGCAAGGGTATGCGTACACCAGTTGCCTTAAGAGGACCACCATCAAAACAGCTTCCAACAAGTATCTGCGTCATGATCACCGTGGTCGTATTTGTTTGGAATCCTATTGTCGATTTAAGATGCCCACACGGTGGTGATGCTGTCATTTACTAGCAGTTTGCAGGGACGTGCAAACTGAGCCTTTAAAATCCACAATCTAAGCCCTTGTCTTGGCTCAAGATGTTATTCACGGATTTTCGCCCCCCCCCAGGGTTAGTGTTATCCATTTTTAACAAAACCCTGCTGACGTCCCACGGACAAGATTTACCAGTACATTTTAGTTTGATATGCTGTTGATGGTTCCCCCATTTTATGGAGCCGCTGTCCTTAATCGTCTCCATCCTTGCAAATACAATATAGCCCAAATGACTCTGAATACGTAACGCTTCCCGCTTTGTTGAAACATTCAATGCTTGTGGTTCTCAAGACTTCATGTGTGACCAATCGCACTCCTGATATTTCCCTTCTACTTTGGGATAATTTGAGACCCAAACTCAAAATATGAACTTGGCAGTCTTCTCCAGTAGCTATTTTGCTTGCCTTCTTCCACACCAGACAACTCTCTTCTTACTGAAAAGGTTACATGTTAGGTTCACTACACTTTAATTGCTAGAATTTATCTTCTCTGTGGTTTGCTGGAGGACGGTATCTTTGTACATGTGTATTTTTTGCTCTATTTTGGCACTGAGTCTACTGCGTCGCTATAACTCTAGTGTTTGGTATTCCGAAACTCGCAGTATAGTAGTACGGTTAGAAAACTGCTGCTGTTTGGACTTGCATAGTGGGTGTGTCAGAGAGACACTGAATAATTAAGCTGGTTCCCGTCTGAGGATGAAACTGTTAACTTGGAAGGCCATCTTGGCAGATACGAGAGGCGAGAAAATAATATCGCGTTTTAGACTATTTAGACTAAATACATGATGATTCACCCAGATTGTACCCATTCTGACCAATCAAAACCACTCTTCTATTTGGGTTTAAATGAAAGATCCGTTTTTGTTTTCAACCAACTGGAAAAAATACGAATTTGTTTCATAAACACTTGATAACCAATTCGGGGATTGATATTGGGGCAAACGTCAGTCGTAATTCACCGATGATGCAGTCAGCTAGTTTTGATTGACTTCTTACCTTCCTTAAAGCACGATGAATATGCGAGTAATACGCAATTAACTTGACAAGGCTTTTTGCTCCCGGCATAGCCATGCCAAACAGTGAATCCACAGACAATATAACTTTAGCTGCCTTCACTCCATATTGCATGATTGATAGAAAGATGAGATAAGTAATGTCCGGGATTGTCATTGATGTTTGACAACGCAGAATGATATATTGCCCTAGACGTTCTCTAGCTGATTATTTATCACAAACAGGATTTTTTATACGTTGCCAAACCGGTACACCAAACGTTAGCCACATTCCTCTCTTAGTAAAGTCCAAGTTTCTTTGAGCAGGCACGGATTAATTCATTTTGGTCTACAAGCAAGGTTGCTTGTACACCCGTTAACGCACACTAAATTATTCCGAATCCAGCAAATTAGATGGAATGTATGGCCATGAAGATATTAAAAAATGAAGTTGAAAAATTAAAATGCAGTTGCAACTAGTGCTGGAATAGGTTGTGTGGTAACCGTAACTCCGTAATCGCTCAAGTGAGGACTCATAAAATTTTTAAGAGAGATAATGTAGAAAGATATACGGATTTTGAATAATCCATCTATGCACCAAAATTGCATGCAAATTCAGGTTCAACAAATAGAAAGTATAAATTTAACCAAAATGCCCACAATTGACAAATCCCGTGAAATCTTTGCACATAACTTACAACAACGCCAATTTTTCTCATGAACGCTTTACTAAACGCGCTAGCTTACACATTTAGTCTCTTGTGCCTTATGTTGCAGGATAATTTAGATCTGGTGAATAGTATATACGTAGTGAGTGGAGAACCTAACTTGCATCTGGTCCTGCTACAGTTTAGATTCCTTATCTACGAGGCGCAAGCTAATAATTTTAAGCACAGACAGTAATTTGTGCTTGCATGCCATACTCTATCTCTATACTTACGACACATTTATGAATGGTACATGGCTTTGCGTGTACATTCTTGCAAATGATTCTCACATCAGACCAAGTATGATGGAGACTTTGTGCCTGATTTACAAGTCTTGAATGTACTAGTGCGCCTTGAATAGCATTCAGCGTTGTTTGTTCTTTCCGCGATTGTTGGTCTTACACACGTGTTTCCACACCAAACATTCTTACATGCGTCGGGATTCATTTTGTCTGACTGGAACTGTTGATGGCATGACTTCAAATGAGGCGCTTCCCCCGTTTTTTTAATTCTCCTGTGGCGCTTCCACATTCATCGCCTGCATTTACTTTTATGCTTTTCAAATATAAACCATAGTAGTAAGTTGTAATTTATTACAAAGGAATTCACAATCTCGCACGAAATTCAACCCCAGATAACTCAACTAAGGTGTATCGCTCTACGAGTCTGAGCGGAAATCGGCAACAGCCAGTTAAAATGCGAACTTTCTCGGGTGGTTGTCACTGATGTAGAATACAGAGAGCATAGGGAATGAAGCTGGTATTGGCTTTATGCAACCCGAGAGTGGAGTACCCACTCATTCGGGTTTCATGGAAACCGGCAGGATATCGTTTAACTAATGAACATTCATAATTCAAATTGAGCTGCTAAAACTATGAGATGTGTCATGTGTGGATCGAGAAAAGTGTCAGGGTAAACGAAATATTGACTCATTCAGAATTTCGCAAAATATAATGAGATGGTAGTCAACGTTAATTTAGTTTTGTAGTTGGACTGCGTGCTGTAAGTTTATACGGTGTCAAACAGAACAGAATAAAAAATTATTACTTATATAGTGCAGCTCCCTGACAAGCTGAAAAATCGTTAGGCTCACAGAAATATCAATGCATCACTTGAGATGACAGCTCGCTTAGATGGTCGTTCCCATTACCTTTACTATGAGGCGGTTGTCTTGTAAAACAGGCCAGACATATGAATAAAATCAAACCAGATACATCGAGGAAGGAAGCGTGAAATGAATTTCCGAATATGAGCTGAAAATAAGGGATAAAACTGTCTGTTTGCTAGAAAGTCCAAGTGAGTTACACTACTGACACCCATAGGCATCGGATGGTAGACATTCTAATTCGTGAGCGGTGGTAAACCATTGACACAGGCATGATAACCCTCATTTATTTAGAGCGCCAAAGTAAAATCGCAACGTCACACAACATTGAGAACTACGTAGAAAGTTTGTTTGTTTAGGTCTCAATCTGTAGGTGCGCATCCGGACGTCTATAATCTAAAAAAATACGATGACATAAGCGCACTTAAATTAACAGGAAGGATCAGGACCAGGCAGGTGCTGAAGACATAAGACTGGTTGATGCCGAATTATAGGGTCTTGCACTTTTCTTTATTCGCGCTGGTAGGGACTTTCGTGTATTTGAGCATACAAACTAGGTTGAATTGGCAAAATAGCTTAACGGGTTTCACTAAAAAGTACCGTTGCAGCGGTTCTCGAGTGACATCGTTGAAGGAGTGTGACTTGTGTAACGCACGGTTTAAGTTGTCACCTGGATTAGTTCTTGGATTTTACTTTCACGATTTCAAGCACTTCTGTCAAATGTTTGCCAAATAACAGGTATACGAAAACCAGAAGGTCTACGACGTCATCCAGTGTATAATGCAAGTATATTGCGAGTCATTGTATTTTCAAATAAGTTTCCGCGATTGATCTCTGAAACTATGGATCACCCAGAAACTTTAAAAGCGTTGATATACAGGTTATTGATCAACCTTCCAAAATGTCTCTTCTTGGCTCTTCCTAAGCGAGCAAGAGAGCTTTCGTTAGTGGCACGCTGACTAAACCTACTTTAACGTTTCTGTTTCAAATATACACACAAAAGAGGGTAAACGAAATGATGCAGAAAAGATATGTCAGTCGAAGTTCGCCTGTTGAACTATGTTTGCTAAAAAGATCTCCGCGTTAAGACGTTATACAGAAATGTCCAACCTGGACAGATTCCTCGATTTTCTGAAACTCACGATTCGAAAGCTGACCAACTATTGGGACGCTTTGTATCCTCAGGCAGTCTGACAACGTATATCAAGGGGCCACATAGGCTGCGATTGGATCACTTTGTTATTGTAAAACTTCCCTCTACTCAGATGACTTAAGCTGTCTGCACACACAGCTTGCATGTGAATGAACTTGTCTTGCGCGTAGCTTGCCTGAAAGATTGAACAGAAGAGAATCACAGCTATGAATATGAGCTTGCAAAGCTTATCACAAAACTACTGTGGGACTTTCTACCCGGGTATGTATGATACAACGCCATTTCTGTAGCGATCAAACCAACTGGTCGCCACAAAGCAAACGTCAATCAGCAGTGGCCACCACTGGTTGCATTGATGTAAAAAATGTATTCTCACATGAATTCGCGAGATTCTGTGGCACTGATTCATCTATCCAATTCACACGTCAAAGAATATCAGTCATTTAAGTCCATTACCGTCTACAGTCAGTATCATAAAATCCCCTCAGAGAAGCAAACATTTAACTAAAGCATTGATGTCAGCACGCGTTGTTGAGCCGTGTTAAGCAAACAGACTCAAATGAGCAAATCGGTTCAATTAATCATAGACAGATATTGTTAGCGGCTAAATACGTTTTTCCAATAATGATTCCAAAAGGAAACTGGACTGAGGATGGATGATTCATTCGAGCGAAACATTCTGTAACGTGGAACGAAAGTGATTTGCAAAACGTGGTGTAAATTCCAGTGGTGCGTTTGAATCCCAAAATTCAGTTTCCCACATCATTGAGCAAGATATATATATATAAACGTTGGTGTAAGCGAATATTGCCCTGCGCTCTAATGAACATGACGACAGACCTCTACTGGAATGGCCATAACCGTACTATTGTGACAAACAGCTCTGCTGCTGATTGGCAGCAGAACAATCAGAGAAGCTCTGTGGTTGAAAAAATATCATGATTTGCTCCTAAAATGTTATAATAGATGGACTAACTGAAAAAAAGGATCACGCCAATGCTCACAAGTACCTCGGCGTCAACGGAACACGAGTAGTTTGTACTTAGCCAACTATTGTACGGTGAGGTAGGTCAGTACACATTACATCTTCGTTCATGAGACTTGATGATATCGGTTCTTCCTCTGGATGCTGAAGTTATGCACGCGTACAAGGATTGATGAATGCATGATCACACCATGCCTCCCAAGAAGAGTGACCTTGGTAGCATTTTAACCCTAGATGAGAAAAACCTGGTCCATAACCTCTGTGGTGCCCGTCGAATGAAAAAAAAACATATTTAGAGGGATAACCAAATGATACCCGTCACGTTTACTAAATCGTTAACGGTGGTGTTCTGGAAGCCACATTTAACTCTGGAGCATTAACATGCCTACCTGCTCGGCCCTAATAAGCCAGCCACATTGAACCCGTACAATTAGAGAACTGGCAGTGCAGTAAACTTCAAAACCCAGTAAGACATAGGATGCATGGTGCTAGGGATCCAAAAACTACCCAGTTTGAAATCAATTACCTTTTGTGGCAGTACCAACTGACCAGAAGGGATTCTTCAGGGTAGCGCGAGAAATATTCTGCTTAGGGAGTTGTGGACGTCAAAAACAACACAAGACCAGTCCTTGCGTTTGTCTGCCCTTATGAACCAGATATCTTCCGTTCACCACGGTCACTGAATTAGGGAGACCCTCAGATTTGATCCAGACAGATGATGGTTTTTTCACCTGAGCCCACTTGTGACTTCTTGTTGTGGCAGAAAATTGTTCGCCCAACTTTTCTCCTTCTTTCTAGGCCACTTATTTGGAAGTCTCAATACTAGAGAGACTGTTACAGCTGGCTAACTAAACAGCCCCCTGTATTTTCTCAGATACTGTGGGGAGACGCAAGTCGTAGAAATTTGAGAAATGACACCGACCATCGACATGAAAATGTTAATCATAATGCAAAACAAAGGCTTTAGTTTAGTGATGTGTTCCAAAACCCGCGTAATTCTAGCAACAGATATGTCTCACGGCCCCAGGTATAGTCGAGAAAATGTCTGAATTCCTGAAGATATGCAGGTTGCTCGCCGAGCAATCATTCTAATAAACTCGAGAACTAAACTTGCAAATAAACAAAATATTAAGTCGGTCAAACATCGGCAAGCCTCGGTAATCTACAATCAGGTTAGAAGGACTAGAATACCGAACCCCACTTAAATTATTACAGAGATCACCCAAGGCCAATAAATAATCGCAAACCCTTGGATTCAATAAGTTTTACCCTATAACACCAAAGGTTGAAAATGGTCAAACACAACCAGTAAGAACAATTCTTTTTCAAGACATAAAACAAAAATTCTGAATAACGTTTTCAGAACTAGTAATGCTGAGGTAAAACCGTTGCGGCTTTACTCGTTTTAAGCTAAAGCAAGTAAACTTCCAGATAAGTTATCAAAATGCAACATATCTGATTATATCGGGCCTCACTCAAAGTGAGAATCATTGCACCCTCTTGAAATACAAGTTAACCCAGGAAATAACATCCCAGAATCGGAACTTATTCCGACTACTGCACACTGGCGTGTGCAAGACTTTTTGAAAAAAAGTGCAGCTGATGCATCACTGAGATTAGGTAATTTAGCAATTTTTCTATGCTGTTATTTCTCACGCTAAACCAAATTCAGATCATCAACCACGGAGAATGCCATCACACTTACTGTTGCAAATACTTTTTGGGAAGTTTAATACAGCACATAATAGCCTGCTAAAATGCGGGATTGCGCCCAACGTCGACATCATCGAGAAAATACAGCGTTCTTCGATAAACATATGGCAATGAGAAAAACTCCATTGTCAAAGTCTTGTTGTGCCTGGCCGTCAGCGAGTTGGTTTTGCACATTTCAGAGGTAAGCACACGACCGAGCAGGCGTCTAGCAATAGGGTCGTATCGCACTGTTTGAACACTGCTGTTTTTTGTTGTGACTGCAGCTGGAGAAAGTAGTCAAGATCATCCCTAAGATGTTTTATAAAATGACCGATGTTTAAGTTTGGCACATATATTCCGTAGCTTAGGTTGACACCGGAAAGTACCATATATAATCCTAGAAGTAAGAGTACGTTGGATGATGGTGAACTATGTGCAGAACCACCTTGAAGACATGATGTGATGGGTATTCGTATTTTGTATTCTGCACAATAAAATAAAGGTAACAATCATGTGTGGGATTCTTTGCATCGTAACCAGATAAAGGGAGGCTTCTGCGTATAGAAGAAAAGTTCGCGTACCACTGGTGCGTAAGGCACTGACCAGATATAGTATGATTTGTTTGTCCTAAATCCAGATGAAGATCTGCTTACTTTCAATGAGCAAATGGCACAAAAATCAAATGCCGTTGCAGTTAAGAACATTCATATATATTATAGATATTATAAATGTTACCTGGTATAACCTTCGAGCAGACTCGAGGACAACCTGATAGTCAAGTTTTGGGTGTTATTCAAGATAACCTACCAAATATAATGTACAAAGTACGAACTCAACTGGGGAAGATATTGCACAACAATAAAACGAGGTGAAAGCATATCCAAGAAACACATAAAGTAACATATACTAATTTACATGTTGTTTTGGTTTAATTTTTTTGGCGGCACTTACTTCTACCTTCGTTGAATTTTCCACAAAACTCATATCACATGAAATAAAACAAGTAAAAATAACAACACCGCTAACTGTTCCTACGTTCTAGTCCTTTTCATTAACGCCATCCAGTAAAAAACGCGTGACTCGAGTCTGAGTTTTAGTTCAACTATCTTGGACGCGGCATCTTCTTATGTGGTTCGGTTTTCATTTAGGATCTGCGATTGCCAAACTAATGGAGGGTGGGGGTGTTCATCCAAGTTATATAAGTTTCATTCACAACCGAGCTGTTGTAGGCTACTTACGGATTTGTTAGACGCATGAATAATTAGGTTAATGTTACATATTTATTTTACACCATTCACATTTTTCTGTCTTACCTTTCAGCATTTGTGGGGCCAAACTTTGACAAGCATTGTTAATTTCCTTACTTCTGTTCTTGTCAGTCTTTGCTGAAAAAATTATCAGTAATACAAATTAGTAAACAAACTCTTATTTGCTGGATGAGGCAATTTTTAAAAACTCTGAATAATTGTTCGGCGGTACTAAAATTGGATTAGTTAACTTTGAGTTCCGTTGAGCGGAAATTACCGGGAGGTATCTATACAAGACCTGCATTAGGCGGTTAATGAACCCTACCAGAAGATGCTTTTGCGCAACAAAAAAAAACTACAGACAGCAATTGTGATTCATTGTGATAGATATTTCATGCAGATAAGAGGAAATGCTTATTGACTTTAAAATCTTAAACCCTGATATTTGGTTTAAAACCTGAAGTTCAAATGCTACAGCTAAGAAGCATGACTCTCGACTAAACACTAAGCAATGGTTCACCCAACAACAAGTCGGGACTACAGGTATTAACTATGGAATTTTGTCTTTACATTCTATCTTTGACTACGTTTAAATTAGCGAGGGACGCGTGGAATCGTTAGATAAGCAGGACAGACATCCAACCTATATTTCACATTTCCTCTGTATACCAGTGAACTCCAGCGCAAAACACTCACATTCAAACAAGTGTATGTAAAATGTGGTGGGTTAAGTGCAGATTGTCTTAAGCCATAAAAACTTATAGTCATATTGCTGGACAAAGACGAAGTATCTGATAAGTCAAATCAAACTTATACTAAGAATAAAAAGTTTATGTATTAGGCATTACCCTCCCCAACAACCATATAAATGTACTCGATACGACGGTCCACATACCGCTTCCTCAGTTTCGTCAACATATAGTGCTTTCGCACAACTGAGGCGACGTCGGTTTCTCATCAACTTCACTGATTTTTCACCAGTCATCTCTTCATAACCCTCTTGGCCGCGGCGTATTTGCATGTTGTACCTGCTTTGCTTTTAACATGCTGTTTCAAAATTGCATGACCCTGTCAAATCATTATTGGCAGGTCGAGATGGTCATACATGCAACCAGGATCCACTTTTATTGATTTTTATTTTTTTATTGATTTTCTTTGGAAATGTTTAAGTAATTTTTGACAGCTAGAACGTACCATCAGTTTTATCACGTCTAAGGTTGCTATATTTATTGGGGCAGCTCACGGATGTTCCTAGACATTTGTATTCCAATCAGCAGTGCTTCGTAGACCTAATTTGCTGACGAATACAAAAAAAATTACATTAACTGTTCAGTCTCCATTTATCCTTTATTGTTGCAAACGCCAACAAAATACGGTCCAAAATATACCGAAATTGAATCCATCATATCCGCCTGTGATGGACATTTTCAAGAGCCAATCAATTGTAAAGCTATTTTCACCAGTGAGCATTATCGTCCACAACCGCATCTGTGTAATATCCTGTAAACGAGTACAATACATCTGACTGATGATGACCATATTTTGAAAACAAAGCAACCAATGGCTTCCTGCAAACTTTTTCAATGCAAAAGGTCGTGGGAGGGCAGTTAGTTATTTTTTTAGCAAACGCACTCAGTAAGTTGGTGTGGTTCTACCTGATAAACGTGATTTCATGCCTTTCATTCTTCACAGTTTAATATAAAATCAGTGCCAAAAAGAATCCCATTACAGAAGGTAGTCTCATTATTTGCGCAAGTTCGTACAGTTTACCCAGACATGCTTCGGTCCCACG
Source organism: Opisthorchis viverrini (assembly GCF_000715545.1). Lineage (NCBI taxonomy): Eukaryota > Metazoa > Platyhelminthes > Trematoda > Opisthorchiida > Opisthorchiidae > Opisthorchis > Opisthorchis viverrini. Next base: position 913,080 of record NW_008751838.1, read on the forward strand.
GCAAAAACATAAACCAGTACAACTATTTGGCCATAGGGTCAAATCAGTCTGCTCATCAAAAACAACAAAAAAGGTGGTGGTTGTACGAATTTTACCCCCTAGATCTTTTCCGCTAAGGGCTCGCCTCAGAGCGATATACAGTAAACTCTATCTCGCTATTTATTATTCTACTTAGATTTCTTATTTGGGAAGTACGTCCTTAAATTAAAGTCTGCATTTTTGTCGTTTTAGGAGCTTTCACAAGCTTTGGCTCCGATAATTGATAATTCAGAAGCAAGTCCACTATATATATATAACTCTGACTATAGGATAACTGAGAAAACATGAAGTGTAAGTTCGTATAAAATAATGCCATCTATCGATAGCTGAGGCGAGGTGGGACCATAAAATTCATTCTCAAGCCCATTTTCAGACTATGCTTTGTCAGTAAACTTTCGCCTGTCTTATTGGCCGAATGCAGTCGGTTACTTGTAGCGAGTAAGAAGTTTGTTTAATTTACATGCCATTGCGTTTTATCTAGAAGAGGCTTGGTCATTCCCAATCTTTTAAGTGTTCTTCTCAGATCAGCTACAAATGTTGAACTCAATAGCTTTGCATCGAAGTAACACACTATGGTGGATAATTTTACTAGTTGTGATATTGTATTGTTATATTGTCATATCATAACAACATATGAAGCGTAGAGTGGTCGATGGGATAACAGAAATAAGGTCTATCACAAAGGAGCCAGTATATTGATTACTACTAAGTAGGTATAACCCATGTTAAAATCATTAAACACGCTGTTACAGTCTGGTTTTTATAGAGAGTTGAACCCTTATGATAAACAAAGTCGGGATTTACATCATCCTTTAAGATGTAAGGACATATTCGTAGGCTGCAGAAACGAATGTATTAGGATGTCATTAATTACTAGGTATTTTAGAAACCAAGCACACTCTGCACCTTTGGAAATGAGGACTAGTCAGTAGACTCGTTTAAGAGTTATCCATTAGCCCAGTTTAAGCAACAAGTGTATGTTTACTCTAGAAGAACTATTGCTACATATTAGGATATCCGATGAATGTAGTCTGCAATGTTCGTTTGTGAAAAAAATGCACCGTGTTATTGTGTCTACTAGAACCCCAAAACCCTAAGTATCCTCTTACAACTCGCTAAAACCTTTGACATCATTCTAGTCGCTGGTGACATGAACGCATGTGTAGGTAATCTTACCGATGCAAAGGCTTGAACTTGTGGTCGTCTTGGATTAGATAAGGAAAGCGCGAACAGTGGCGGATACTCACTGCAACGAAATGCCAATCACATCTTGTTTCTTCGCAGTATCAAGTATCGGGACAGTGGAGTTTGTTTGATCACGAGGGACCTAGAAATGGACGAGCTCTAAACCAAACAAACCATATTAACATCAGTTGTCGGCGAGGAGGACTTATCGCTTACTGTTGTTTCTTCTGGAATACCTGCGAGGACTTCGAACATGCACTTGTTCTTTGTCGTCTTTCTGGCCCTTTTTGGATTTGCATAGAGCGCGAGTACCCTTTGTAGTCACCCAGAAGCTCACGGACTGAGATGTCGTTTAGTTTTTATCAGGCTCAAATGGCCGGATGTTCCCATGCCGGGCCGCTGGCGGATATCAATGACAAGCGAAGTATGCAGATCTGTACTTGATGCCTAAAGTTCTAACTGCAGTAAAGATCAACTAACCTTATCCAAGAACCGCATCTGTGATAGGACCCTGGTTCCCCTGGAGGCTCATCGACAGATTCTCCACCAATCGAAATTAGATGCCTGCTCAGACTGGTACATAAGGTCAAAGAATCATGAACCGAATGTTGTTTAAAATATACCATGTTATTCCTTCTGATTCTTCCAACATGACCTTGAAAGATTCTTTTAAACCAGGGGCCAACCAACGAACAACCACAGATCAGACTGACTCTGTTACATTGATCTACGGTGGAGATTTTAACTGCTTGGCAGAATAATTCAGGGAGAAATCCAGGGAGCCATATATCATGACCAGGACTCTCAGCCTCCACGGAAACATGGACTGTGGATGTGGAGCCCATTCCAGCCCAAAAGGTGTTCGAGTGTAGACTGCGACCAAAGCATCTTTCTTCTGGTTACAACGACCTTCCACATACTCTGTCCAAATATAGTTCTGGATACCTCAGTCACTGCCTGTCTAACTTTTTTCTCTCTATGATGTAGAGACAGGCCATCACACAGCTAGCGCGAGTCGATATAATACCTCATTATTTTAGAATGGTACCGTAAGTAAACTTAGTGACAACATATGCATCTTCACACGCCGTCAGCTGTTAGACCAAAGCCTTATGTAAAATGGCATTCCATCCTCGTACTACCCTGACTTTCATGTTGTGTTTCATTCTGCTGAATAATCAGTGTTTCAAACATCCCTCTTCCTCATAAGGGTCGCACAATTTTCATACCATAACGCAGTCTCTATATTTGTTTTCGCGACATGTGGGGTGTATGAATAGCTCCCTAGAATCTTCTATGCAAAAATCCTACAGAAAGAATATGCACTCTCTTCATTTTTACGACTTTGCCACCAGTGGCTTACTAAGCCAAACTGTGTGGGTCTTCAGAATCCTGATGTCCTACTTTTTGCTGCTGCTTACAACGTCGATCTGGAGTACGTGGATTTCATCTTCGTAATCTATGACGAGGAAGCCAAGGCGTAAGGCTGCTGAATAAAAAGACCACCATTACATCACAATTTGGTATCGGCCTCACTCCTCTAAAGTACAAACACATTGTTCAGAAAGTATCTTTGAGCATGCTCCTTACAATATAAGGAAAAGCACTGGGGTTTGTGGAAAATTTCACATACAACAGAAGTTGTATCAGTTTTGACGGGTTTTTAAGGTAACACCCGAATCTCGGGGGTCCAAACCACGCTTGTCTATTAGCATCAGAAATCGTTATAAGGGCAACGCCACGTTCAGAGGTTTACCTATATCAGACTGCAGTAGGAGCAGCTTTGTTTTACGGTCGAGGCAACCTCTATCGGATGGTGTCGACGAACCAGGAGTCATAAAGCGGGTAGTCGGTTGTGTAGCCGAAAGTCTACAAATCAACTGCGGTTGCTAGGCCGAGTGCTATGCGCGCCGAATAATCGTCTTCTGTGTCTCTGTCAGAAAAACGCACAGGTCTGGGTGGAGTTTTGGTTTGCCGCAGATGTATGAAACAGACTGAGTGATGTTTGATTGTTTTTGATGCGGCCCCTCTGTCAACATGGGAGTCCTCATTACCATTCCTGAGCTTCATTAGGAACGTTAGCGGAAATGGCATCTAGCCACGAAATCCTTGCAATATTCTAGTGCCGTGTCTGTTCTAAATCTAAATAAATAAATTTTGTAGATATGGGGCAACAGAGCACTAATGTTTACACTGAAATACTTATGGTGGTGATCATGAAGGGACATGTTGTCGCTCAGTCGTGGTTGCTTCTTTTGCGATATACATGGCTTTATTGTGTATAGCCCCATATTCCAAACTGGATGGCGGCTAACAGGTATGTCTGCACTTTCACCAGCCTCTTGCTATGTACGACAACATTTTTGTCAAATGCCATTCTGCCCGTCACCGGGGCTAAGACGCTGAATGTTGAAGCGACTTATTGGAGGTGAAACCTGGTGCATTTCTGTGTATAACGAGCATCAACCTAGCGAAAACCTAGATGTCTTTCTGTATACCTGCATTTGTTCGGAATCAAGGTGATAATAAGCCAAAAAACATGCTAAACGCTCCGTTTAAGTTTTCTCTGTAAATCACCCACTCCGATGTATCAAAAATTATCTCTTGTAAATTTAAACACGTAACTCCAGGGGAGACCAGTTTGAGGCTATGAAGGGGTTTTCTATCTACGGTGTAAAGATACCCATACTGAACGAAACTAAGCTCAGTGTTGTCGTGTGCCGCTAATGATTTCATCCACATCAGCAGTCACAAGCCCTACAGTTTGATTGTCTAGTAAGAATTGTTTTAATTTTAGACTGTCAAAAGTTCACGATCCGTTCGGTATGACACGGAGACCACGAATTTAAAAGCATAGTTCCAGTTTTTGCCGTTTCACTGAACCAAAAGCGGCCGTAAAAACAAGAATTTATCTGATGGCATCAAGTTACTTCACGAATTCTGTCAATTTGGGGAAAGGGGCGCGTTTAATTAGCGCGTGTTGACCATTACATGTGAGATTGAAATAATTTTCAGTAAAAACTGAGAAACGTCATCAAAAAAGACTTTCGAACGAAAAAAAAACAAATCTGACAAGAAACCCAGCTCACAGGAAAAAAGCTGTTCCGCACTTCGACATAGCCACTTATGGTCTGATTGTTTACGTGTAACAGCTGGGTTGGTTTAAAATTAGTGGAGCCTCTTCCGTGGAGCTCAGTGACTGGCAGCAAAATCTCATCATGGTTGCAACCAGACGATCCAACTGAACGACCTGTCATGATGCATCTTGAATGTGCCCGCCACAGCACTGTGCACATCTGAGGCGTACTGGCGAATAAATAAACTGCACCACAATTATCGCACGGTAATTCGATAAACCTCGTTCGGCGCCTGCCTATCGACCCTGAAATCCATTGTGAACAAAGTGAATTGTAGGTTGATACCGGAACCAAACTTATACTCTCCGGGGACCCAACAATATGTGTTTTTTCCTACTTCAACCAAATGCGAAAATCAGTGCCATTTAATTCCACCGTATATCTGTTCAGTGGGGGGTAACAATGAGGTGTGTTTTGTTCACGACATGAAAGAAACAGCAGTGGGTTTGATGAAAATTCAGATGGGCATCATAAAGACTGTATCAGGTAAATCATCGATATTATAAGCAGGAAAATACACCGATACCTTAAACAGGAAGCAATCTGCGTGCATTCGTTTCAGTTGTAGAATTTATAAGCAAGCATTTCGGTTAGGCTGCAACTGAGTCTGTCGTGATTACTGAATCAGATACTGAAGCGCCCGGACAAGTGTTTGCTTTTGTTTGTTGATATCTTCCGGCTGATTGCATATACGATTAAACAGAACAAAAATGAAATGGTTGGAATAAGGCAGATAAGAAGTGGAAGATTTCGCGTGTTAATTGAAGAAGAGATCATCTGCCACACGCCTGATTCTTTTAGGCCACATAAAACAGGTTGCCGGGAATGTGGCATCACCAGACGACTGGCGAATTGTGAGAGATTCCACTTGGAAGTAATGGACAGGTATCTTCTATGCACAAAGGATCGGGTGTGAGCGGTCAGTTGGTGATAGCTAAGGCAATCGCAACATTACACACTCTCACCAATTTAGATCGGTTTTTGGTATTTGACGCATGATCCATAACGCTGTTTCGACCAGATGGACCAAAACAGAAATGTTTACATCGCGTCTTCCTTCGGTGGCGAATTATTTTTTCAGTGTTTACGGGCCCGCAAAGACATCTAAGTAGCTTTCCTCACATGTGCACATAAATCGTTACGCACCCATCGAAAAGAGCAGCATTGAAGTGTTTTGCATACAGTTCTTAAACTGAATATTCACAGAAGCAAATTTGATGCTTGAAATGAAATGGATTACCATAATGATCAGGCAAGCAGAGCGGTGAAACTAGAAACACAGTTTGTCGGCTGCAACGGTAGACCTTACTTACGTAAACGCGAAGGCCGAAAAAATTCTATGCCTTCTGTCCGTCCAATTTGTACTTTATCATTTATGCCATATCTAGGTTTCACGCATGCTCTAACGTCTACCAATCACTGAAGAATTATGTTCCTAGTGGACGCGTATTCATTTATCCGAATGACAAAGTTCTGCTGCTTTCCAAAACATCTCGTAAATCCATTATTCATCGAGTTATCATGATGCAGTTATAAATCGATGTGCATTTCCGGAGTGGATTTGATTGTTCAGCAGTTCGTGGCTTTGATCACCAAAACAGGCAAGCTACTGGTGTGATTTTCCAAATTCGCCTACCTTTGCCCCTATGGTGAAGCTGCTTTTCAGAAGAATTGATCCTGTGTAGACACCCTTGCTCTTCTCAAAAATCACCCCTTCCCCAACTTACCAGTTCAGTCATACATTTGAGGCGAACTTTTCGAAGGGTACGTGTACATCCACGCTCCAATCAGTTTTTTTCAATAATCCACAGTAGGTTTTCCTTAGAACAGCAGACTGAGACTCTGTTTATTGTAAACTTGAAACATACAACTTACAGATGGTGTCTACCACTGTTAGCCACTTCGATTGACCAAATTCAATGCAAGAAAATCATTGTATTCCCTACATATTACTGTTATACAGATGAATCATTCCTTGAATCACATGGTCTGTGAGCTGCTCTAAAGTAGAGTGTGCTCAGACCATACCAGTATACACGAGTATGACTGTGTTGCTTCGACGTGACAGGAACGTCTAAAAGAGAAGTAAGTTGCCATGTCCAGGTTAGTCTAGACTTTTTTGCCTCTTTTGGAATGTAACTGAGTTATGACCCCGCGATCATGATATGTAAGTTATTGTGAATTTGAATTAATATTCTAGGGCTCCTTATAGACAAAATGGAGACACATTTAGTTATGCAATGTAATTATCCCGATTGCCAAAAATTCTGCCTTCTCATGAAGAGACAACTCCGCACAACTGTATCTCTAAATTTTGTTTGTAAGCTGATTAAATTTCCAGGTGCACCGTTTCTGTAGCTGTTGTTTTGAATTCATGTAGACAACGTAAAGAAATGGAGATTGGTGCTCTTAAGCCCTTAACTGGAAATAAACGTGGTCTCTCAAGTAGATTGTGCCAGTTCTGGCCTTTCCCACAGTGGATAAAGGTTTACAACATAGGACACTCATATTCAAGGATTGGCATACTATACACACTTGAGCTGTAACGTGTCGGTGCCGTAGATCAATGAATTTGTGGTGACTAGGGCCATGCGCATGATCTACGTTGCGAAGTATGATGTGATGCGACCTAGCAGGCGCTGCTCAGGTAACGGAAGTGACCAATTGCTGCTGCTCATCCCCTTAGCATCTTTCATCTCAACGGCTAGCTGAGCGTGCTCAGAGAGTTCGAAGGATGGAAGCGGATTTTAAAGGGTTAATCCGGATGATGCGAATTCATTCAAAAGCTGACCACATGTAATTAGTTGCCGATGCTCAAAGAGTTAATAACTGGCAAATTGCGAATTTATGCTTGACACCTAAACAGTGATGCACCCTATGCAAGCACAAAATGTAGAACGATGTCCTTTCGGAATCGAGCACTCTGATCATGCAGATATTTTAGATCTATCTTTCAGAACAGTAGAAATAGGATTTCTTGTTTTCTCTGCGCATCAGACCAAAAGCATTAGGTATTTCGGTATGCACTATCTCTCGGACACAATTATTTTCATTCACTGTTATAGCAAAACCCTTCTCTCCGCCTAGCGTTGTCATCTTTACTGTGAATAGATATCGAGAATAAAAGGTTTGCTTGTTGAACGACTGGACATTGGGCTCGAGTTCACGTCAACAGTAAAAACATTCTTCCTGTTATCTTCGTGAATTGTGCTCTTTAAAAGATCAAACGGGGCACCACATCACATGTATATTGCTTAATATTGAAGCAGTATCGTGTAGGAATATTTATAATCTGATCAACCATTTCGTAAGTTTGCTGAAATCGTATCCGCAAAAATATGGAATATGTTTCGATTTTTTCCCAGACTACCGTAATGAAGGAAACTAGCGGTAGGATATACGACAGTGTTGACGTCATCGACTGGCCGACGAAGGTAACGATCTATCACATATGACCTACTTCTCGGTTAGTCTAAAAATCACCCTGCCGATGCATGTTTCCTGACGAGAGTCGCAGTTCACTGAACTGTCAAATGATTTTTTCCAACTTAATCCGTGTTTGACAAAACAAATGCCGATGAAAACAAGTGTACTGAAATGCATAGATGGATCGATGTGCTTGAAGCGAGTTTCTGGACGCAAAACACTGCTCATTTGTTCTGGTAACCAGTGGAGTTGATTAACTTGAGGGTGACAAGACCAGTGTACATGACGGTCCTCGTTTTGGGCTGTTTGTCATGATTGAACTGAACACAGTAAAACGGTATTAATTTTCCAACTGTTTCGCAGTAAAAAGTTAATTGAGACTGTGTGAGATGTTTATCTGAGGTGTTTTTATCAACCAGAGGTAAATTTTGTCAGTTTTCTTTTAATCGCAAGGTATTTTATTATTTAAGTGTATCCCTGTTGCTAAAATTCAGGCTTCATAACTTTTTTTCGGAAACATGACTGACAATTTAAAAAATACCAGATATATCCCCTGAGATCTGTCCACCTTTTGGTGAATACGAACCGTAAGAAAGTGTAAGAAACAGCGCATACCTTGGAACAATGAACTCAGTCAAGCCAAAGTACCTGTAAGCACTGCGCACGAATAGGTAATTGTGACCATATATTTCTCTTGGCCTTAGCCTCATTACAGTGCGGAGACTTTTTTCGTTATTCAAAGGGTACACTCTCTTCAGATTGTGGATTTCAAAAGTATCGACAAGAGGGATGAGGAGGTTGAAACGTTTAAAATCCATGCAAATGATGAATCAATTAGGCTATTTTATCAGGGCTTTGTAGGGCTGAGAATGACGTCAGGCTTGCATAATGACATGAATTTTATTGATGAGTTATAAAACGTCGAGAGGAAGCTCCACAATGAGATTCATCTAAGAACGCACACAATGTTTGTCTTGGGGAAGGTAATGTCCTCAGAGGTCACTGTGATTTTATTATCAGCTTGTGTAAAGATATTGACACCATCAGGTGTGCAGCAAAACCCAGCACATTTACGCTGACGCCTTGAAAAAAAAGAGTTCTAGATAAATCTGTTAACTCTGCGTGTCAACATAACCGAGAGATTTCGACATTCAGAAGTGATCTCATGAATTAAAATCGAACGTTTCACCACACTGTATGTACGATTGATTGCTACTGGAAGTTTTCAATGAAGTCAGCTATTTATGAATTGCTCTTCTAGCAATAGTTGCTTCCGAGTAACCGTCGCGATGCTGATACACCAGTATTGAAAGTTGAGTTTCCACCATGCAATCCACACGGTAACTCTATCCTACCCTTCTCAATGTTTTTGTTTAGCCAGTTGATAGTTTATCGAACTGATGGTCGGAAAACTGATCTCCTGCCCAGCATACTTGTGTAGCGGGATCATATTCCAACAAATTAGTTTTTCAGTCTGGTGGTTAAGCTGCCGAAATAATGCATAATGACAATGGTACGATCGATGATCTGATCGATAACAATGATGACAAACATAACGACATTGCTGGTGGCCATTAAGATTTTACTGTTGTTTGAGGGGTCAATGATCTGTCACATGTGTCAAAAGTACACTACATCAAAATCAGGAAGCTCCCAGTTTCAATTACGAGTGTCAGAAAATGTGGCCAATGCTCTGCAATATTTGCGTTATTGGAGGTTACTCGTCTGATTCTTTACAAACAGTCAAGTTCCTAATGAACGAAAATACTTCCTTCATAAATGAGACTACTCACAAGGTTACTGAAAACCCTTCGACAGCCCACGACCGGTTTCGCCCTTCCTGGGACTCATCAAATAGGCGCAGTCCCCGAGTTTCCATCAACCTTATGTTCTACTTGAACCCAAATTGCACTGTATTTGAGAAATACACTCATTTGCAAATTGGTTTGGTTTTCACGAGAGACTCAACTGAATCCCTCGTTTATGCTGTTCCTTGATGAAAATATACTGGGATATCTCGAATATCGTACGAACTGAAACATGAGGCAGCTTGTGTGCAGCACATTCAGTTGTAGAACATCATAAACGAGAGATTCAATTGAGTCTTTCGTGGAAACCAAATTGATTTTCCAATTAGTGTATTTCTCGAAAATACTTCATGTTAAATACAATTTAATAATTTCCAAAAAATTCATCCAGATTGCTATTGGTATTTTGTTGATTTGCCAACCTGTTTAGTTTTAGTACTGAAGTTCGACGAACGTAATTTCAATCCACGGGGCATTATAAAAGGTACATCAAGTTTCAAAAATGTCAAATAGTGTAAAGTCCCTGCGTAACTACTCATAAACGATAACACCAATCAACAAAACCCCGTTGATATTTATGCCATAAGAGTAAACTTTCCAGTCAAATTTTCCTATCCAACAACTGGCCAAATTTGTGCAAAACGTTTTTTACTAGTTACTTATGTACTTACTTATGTACTTACTTACTTACTTATATATGGAGCTTAGAGATATGCTCGCGGCCTAAGCTCCCACATTGTATCAACAAGAAATTTCGGACTTCATGGGTGGGCTCCATGAAGTCTAATAAGCACTGTGTAATCTTAGGTAGTTAGTCCTATTTTGTGAGACTCGTAGAGAAACTGTCGAACTCCGAAGAATTCTCACTCCCGACATCTGGATAACTGGGAGGAGCATGAAATCTAGAAAGCGGATTATCGTGAGGAGGAAATGCCTCCAGAATGGATGAATTTTTCTGTTCAGTTATGGAATGTTGTTGGTGACATATCACATTACGTGCGCTACTTACTGACCACAAAAGGACAAGGTGACTTTGACAATGTGGTTATTGGCTCAAGCAAAATTAGCCTTGGAGCCATATAGCGATTATAAAATAGTTTTTCTTTCAACATAAATACTACTATGAAAAATATCATTGCCTTAACTGAATGTTCGAGGTAGTGAAGTCACAGTGAAAATTAAAACGTGAGCTACATAAGGACGTACACAATCTGGATGTTTTTCATTCATAAAGTAACCTACATACCACAGAGCGGCACGCTAACCAAACGGCTAGAGACCAGAGGAATGTTAGTGTGTCAAGCATTCCTCAGCTGGAACTAGCTTCTGCAAATATAACAACAGTTTTGGATCGCTTACACACTGATTTGATCTACATTTGAATTCTGCTTGTTTACTCAGTTTTATTTCTAACAAACGTGAATATTCATGGGAAATAGGCTTGTTGCCTCAGAGGACACGGTGACTTCCATTATCCAAGGATCAATCAGTAGGAAAGCCTGCTATTGGGAGATGCTTGACTACTGAAGAGCAATTGTCCGAAGAGTTCATACAGACTGGCCGCATGATGCCCATTTCATAAAAACGGTGGTACTGTTTGAAAGGTCATGTATTTTCAGTAAACTGCGCACCCTTTTTCTGGTTCGAATTCTCCCAAACGTAACATAGAGGATCCAACAAAATGCAAAAAAACAATTACTGACAAGTGAACCTTAACCAGCCGAGCCCCAGTTACGGGTGGTTTGCGAAAGCTGATGGATATTCGTAATGCACTAATTACAAGATTGCTAAAAATTTGTTGACGGCCCAAGACAGGTTTCGCCTTTCTCGAGGCTCATTAGGTAGGCGAAATTCCACGAGATTCCGTCAACCTTATGTTCTGCTTGAAACCAAATTGCACGAAATTAGAGAAATACACTCATTCACAAACAAATCTGGTTCTGCAAGAAACTCACTTGGAACCCAGCTGAATCCCACGTTTTTGTAACTGAATTTTCTGAAACAGGCTGCCTCATGTTCCAGTTGCCACATCACAAACGAGGGATTAAGTTGTGTCCTAGGTGGTTCTCTTGCAAAACCAAATTTGATCACAAGTGCCTGTATTCCGCCTATTTCGTGCAATTTAGTTTTGAGTAGAACATGAGGTTGAGGCTGCGCCTACCTGATGGGCCCCGAGAAGGGCGAAACTGCTCGTGGGCTGTCGACGAATTTGTAGCAACCTTAAGAGTAATGGATCACGAATATATATGTGTCGAAATATCTTGAATGTCGTAGCAACTGTAACATGGGGTGGCCTGCGGCTGCACATTCAGTTGCCTGGAGACGAGGGTTCAGCTAAGTTCCATGTTTTTTACTCATAAAACCAAATTTGATGCCAAATGAGTGTATTTTGTTACCCTCGAAAGAATCGGTACGCGAAGTCCCTCTACCCTGTATCCTTGGAAGAAAATGTGGTTTCGAATGTTATCCACTATTGACACTGAACAGTACTGTACTAGAAGAGCAATGGGATGAATTTATCAATGAATGGACAATATAACAAAGTACATTTAGTTTTGAAGGCTAATCGCTGAAAATGTCTATCACAAAACAAAAAACTTCTCATCGATTATACCTTCTTTGTTTTTAGATGACGCAAGTTCTTATCCGATCGGTCTGAGGAAAGCATTGTGTAATTCTCAAGGGATACCAAATCTGGTGCACCAACGAAGCTTAGTCAAATTCAGAGACTAATTGTTTTGCTTTCATTGCTAAGCTTTTGCTCGCAAACCAAGGCAAGCATGAAATCATCTTTACCAATCCAGGTGCGACGAAATTTATATGAACGTGCTATCCTCTGAAATTGGATGCGCAACAAGGATTGACGAATGGGATTGCAGCATGGAAAAATAACCCTACACATCTTTATTGCGAAGAGCAAAATTTTAGAGTAAAATAGTATTTTCCAAGGTAAAAGGACGCATACCGGCATTCATCAAGTTGCTCTACCCGATTTTCTACCCTGGGTTTCAACGTGCCTTTCGGCCCCCAAAGATTGAATTTCAAGTCCTAAAATTCCGTTACCACCCGACCTAAATCTGCTTTTGACCTAAAGCTGTCATATTGACGTGGTGGTCGGGCATGATTTCTGAAATAATTACGCAGGCTATACCAGCTGGATCTTTGCTCCACAAAGCGCAACAACGCCAGGGTGGTCAAAGGGAGCAGTCAGACTAAGAAAATTGGAATCCTGTATTACAAGTAATCGGGCTATGAGGCGTCTTGGGGGTAAAGTTGTACTGTCCTCCGCGATAAGAGTAAAGGTAGTAAGTTGCTTCTCACAGGCGACCAGCTTGTCTATATTCACGGAAGCAGCAATGCCTTCATCCAGGGTAGGACTGCTTACAACAGCTCGACCCTAAAAATCGGACACTCCAGTCGCCCACCGGTTGACCATGAGAGCCGGCCCATTATTCAACACAGCCAAAATAGTGTTAAAACCAGAGTTTGGTTTGCTGTGGGCAGATTAATAGAGAGTGAGATATTAATCTCCTAATACCTGTGCCACAGGGTTAAGACAACCCAGTGAGGGTGAGCTTGTAAGACTATTGAGTCAGCGACTCCGGGAAGGGTCCCCAAAGCTTTTTGTGTGAAACACTCAAGATGATGTGCCTAAACTAACTCCACTTCCTCGGCCTGGGCAGCCGAGAAATATCATTTGTTCTTTGTCCACCACTACTCCCAACGCTTTTCCCTCACATAAGTAAACGTTGTTCGATCATTTGACTGCCCGTTATGTAAGCGATGGGTTTTACGCACCCCGCTGCCTAGTAGCAATAGAAAAACCCACGAAATCCTTACCACACGTCTGTACTGAGTGTCAAATCGGCAACCCGGCGGTGCCCTCTGAAACCATATATTCCCTTAAAATTAATCCACGCTACATCTCCAAAACGTACATGCACGATCCAGGTGAAGTTATGCGTCTTGAGTCATCAAAGGCGAACTCAGTTCGTTGACATTTCCCTCCGCCTGTGTCCGATGGTCCAGAAGCGATGACTCGTATAATATACGGCGTGGGATTTGCACTTAAGCCAGAACTGAACAAGCTTTTCTGGATTGTATTCCAATGAAAAGTCGTCTTTGCACCGTCCGGTCATCCAGTTCAATCAAGCTTACCCTTTGATTGCAACAAATTCGGTCGGGAAGCAAATGCTTGATCACATTGCGAGTAGTTTTTCGTGCGTTTTAGCTGACTTCATAATATATATATGTATATATATATATATATATATTCACTTAAAATGTTCTGTCAACATTGCATTCAAATTCCTTCATCCATCTGCGTGAAACCATTGAGATGATATTCCAAAAGTCTCTAATAGGCGCCATCACGCCATCAAATATCATAGTAGGCCGCAGTTCATTGAAGAATGCATCCTGCCTGCTGTTCCGTTATTCAATATAAGAATGAATGTTGGTATATCCAATAAGCATTTGCGGTCGTTGTGAAGATTGAACAAACGGTTCCTCCAACCTTTTACTGAACATTGTTGGTTCTCTTGGTGAAATGCTTCATAATCAGATGTCAAATGTATCAAAAGGTCGATATCATTTTACAAAGCGCCCTCTAATTTCAAAATGTTCACGTGTATCGGATGTCATGGATCTAAACAAGGAGTTACTTTCACATTTGTCTAAAGAATAAAGAAAGCCTACACGATATCCAATACGAACATTGTTTAGCTTATACAGATATAATTTGACAGATATGCCATAACTTACGGTTTTTGGTTTTACATTATGACCAACGTTTGAAGGAAACGGATTTTTAATCAATCAGAAACTCATTGTTGTTCCCAGCTCATGCTAGTTCCTCATCAATCAATCGAACAACTGTCCCACATCGGGTATGCTGTTGGACGAGTCCGCCACACTAGTGGCACTCGAAAAGCACGTGATGGTCATCTACAAACACGATTACCACAAGTATTTTACATCGAATCATATCGTCACGCAGGCTAAGTGCATAATAATTCAATCTACGATGCCTTGAAATTTTTGAAGTTGAATGTCAGCATGGCGTGAGAAATAACCATGTGAATGACGGAAAGCAATACAAGGGGCGCCGCATCCGTCTGGAGAGCTGGGGTTCTCTGTATTTCCATTTCAACAGGAAGGACAAAAATAGTTGTTTCCGGTGACCAGGTAGAAAGAATTTCGGATAAATCGCGTACTGTTGGTGGTTGAAATGGATCCAACGGTACTGGATAAATGTGCGTCAGTCGTGCATGCTATTGATTCCGAAGTTGAACCATGGGACAAATGTGTCGTTCATTAGTGACTTGCTCTTCACATGGCACCATCAACCTAGCTCCTTTCTTGTTAAAACGCGTTTGTTTTCTGGCACATCAAATGGCGGGTAAGTTGCTCATTTCAAAAAAAGAAACCGTTTCGGTTGTCAATAATTTACATAGAATTAGGTTCTCACATACAGGAGTTTTCGGATGAGAGGTTTTCAACTCAACAGAGAGAACAAAAGTGTCAAGGTTTGGTACCCATACTCGGAAAGCCTTCTTCGTAACGACTGAAACATGGGGCAGCCTAAATCAGCACATTCAGTTGCCTGGACACACCACAAACGAGGGACTCAGCTGGGTTCCATTTGAGTCTCCCGCAAAACCAAATTAGTTTGCAAATGTGTGTTTCGATTCATTTGGTATACTTATTACCTAAGGGCAACCCTGTGATTTGAAGTGTTCCGCTCCACCCACAGAGATGCCACATCATTGTGGACGTTTAATTAGTCAACCAGGGGATGTTTATACTTATAAGGAAAATATTAACCATTTTATTTATATTTTGACTGCTTCCAGATAGTCCAAATGCTTAACCACTTCATTAAGAGGTGCTTCTAAAGTTGTTTTTTTGCAGTCATAAATCCAATTCGAGTAAACTAGGGAAACCTGAAGTTTCACGTTTTATCATGGCAGCATCTTTTACACCTTATGACCCCGTTTGCCAGGTTCGGCTGTTAGCTGCGAGAAATGCAAATGTTATTTGCATGTAAAGCGGCATTGGACTTCACTTCGTTAGTGCTTATTCTAAAATTGCTTGCATTAGACAGCGACTCACAGGTGGTGTGTCAGATTTGCGCTAATAATGCATAAGTATTGTCATATTAATTGGGTCCGCACAACTTAATTTTCCGTCTTGAGCGATATTAGATTGCGGAAAATATCGGAACTATCACCACGGAGTCATAACTGTCATCAAGAGTTCCTATATAATTCTTTTTTCAGGGTTATCAATATTCTTATAAAAGTATGGCAGCGAGTGAAAAAACATACACTGGCCTCACAGAACTGTGCCATTAATCCGAGTAATAACGTTGTGAAAGCTTATTACTGGCTTTTAGCGCCGACCCACCATTGTTTTCAAGCCAAAGGGGGGGTCTCAATTTAGGAATGTGCTATACGATTAACCGACAGAAGTAGGGAACCAGAATCACCGCGTGGGAATTAGGTGGTAGTCATGGGAAGCAGGTTTGCTTTGCGAATAATAGTTGCAGAAGCGGTCCGGAAGCATGCTCAAAATAACGATAGTTACATTAATATCACAGTCGCCCGAAAAGTCCTTTTTCTACTCTTAAGCAATTATTTAGTGAGTCTCACAAAAGAATGGAAGCTCGAAATTCAATTTTTGCTCTTGTTAGAACGCATCAGCATGGTCCATTCTTGACCGTACCGGATTAGTCCTTGGGGCATCTAATATGCGGAAGGTATGTAACTACCATTCCGCACACGCATGCTGGAAGCACTCGAGGCAAAATAGGCGAACGACAAATTGATAAGTTTGCCCGAACGACTAACTAGAAAATGACCGGATTTCGTCGACCAACCGATACGCCTGTCGGGATTTTTTAGTGAGATCGTACTGTGGAAGCTTGAAACCTACTGGACAGAAGTATAATTTTTGCTAAAGTTTCAAGGTTATGCCGTAAGTTGGAGGGCGAAAATGGGCACTCAGTAGGAAACATTATGTAAATTAACCAATGAATTAACATTAATTAGTTGTCGCCATCATATTTAACCAATTGGTTTTTAAAAACGATTCTGAGTTGTATTGTGTATCAAGCTTTTGGCCCACT
The DNA here is from genome assembly GCF_000715545.1 of Opisthorchis viverrini. Classification (NCBI taxonomy): domain Eukaryota; kingdom Metazoa; phylum Platyhelminthes; class Trematoda; order Opisthorchiida; family Opisthorchiidae; genus Opisthorchis; species Opisthorchis viverrini. Next base: position 929,804 of record NW_008751838.1, read on the forward strand.
ATTTGAACAAGCATGTACGCAAGATTCTGCGTAAGGGAGATCATTCCGGTAACTGTTAGTTGAGGACACCATCGCACACAATCTCAACAATGGCCTTAAATGACTTGATTGTTTAATGTCCTCCAAACACAGCGACAGTTTAAACAGTTTCCTGAAATAGTGGTAGGTGTAAGGAAGGAAAAACGAAGCAGCGAAGCATTTACAAGTGTGGGAATAAATGATCACTCTCCGGACTAAACGGGTGGTTTTTCGGTATCGTGACTTGCGGATTAAATTTGCAGTCTCACATAAATTGTTCTAACCAGTGAAGGAAAGCCTGTACATTTGAATTTATACAGCCCATAATAATATGCTTGTTGTGTGTCACACAGATCTGGGTAAAATCTATAGTTTCCTTACGAACCTATTTGCAGGTGTGAACCATGAAATGCGTATCGCATCACTTGATCAAGCGAGTTCTATGGCAGTCACCCAGTGTTAATTTTGGATTCCTTTAGGCAACAACGATACTTTGGCGCTAGACCCTTGTTGTATCAAATGAACTGTCTTTTTTCGATGCCGAGGACATAATTAGCAGATGATGGATTCTACGATCAACAGCACCTTGTTTATGACATTGAGGTAACAGTTTAGAAAACATCAGATGTTGGAATTTCTATTAGAGACTTTGTTCTGTAAGTAATATCAGTCGAAACCAAAAAGCTGAAAAGCACTGTACAGCTGCCTTACTCTTATTAAGGCTCGTATGCCTTGCGTATCTCACACAACTCCTGGGAGTCGCGAAACTGTGACCTCAGCAATAAGCAGACGATCACTTTTCAGTTGGCGCAAAAAAACTGTTGTCTGATTACCAAGCTCAGTGATCAAGGCACAAACCACCTGAGCATCAAACAAGAAACCTACCCAAATCTTCGAAATGCTTCGAAATACTGCTAACTTATTACTCGATCCACGTTGTACTTATAGATTTATTTGATGCGCCTATAAATGCGTCATATTTTGTATAAAATTCTGTTGCATACCGAAAGTCAATGAACTGGTACCGTTTCACAGGGTTAGTCTAAAGCAAACAAGGCGATTTTAAGATGATGTTATTGTTGAATAAAAACATCCAAAGTCCAAAATCCATTCGGAACTCATTATGTTTTTTGTCATGGTTTTGGTCGATCAAAATCAAATTTTATTTTCACCTTGCTGGAATTATGATTAGCGCAAGCGTTCTCCTTGACTTTAACAAGAGCTATATTATCCAATGTCGTTCACCATGATTTCGACGTTTCACTTGTCCCAAATTACTGTGGTGAAACCTCACAAACCTAATCACTCAGCTCAGTGAACAATTCGTAAATCTGCTCCTGTTTTTTCTCACAAAACAAAAAGCTGCGTATTTAAAAACAACATTTGTAATTTTCAACTTTTTCTGGATCTGGTGCTGGAAACACCGTCTTGTATTCGTCCAAAAAATTGGGACCAAATCAATCCTTTTTGCCCATTCAAGCTCTTTCAGAGAGCAGTTTGTTTGCTTATATAGATGGGTTCTGTATTCCATCGGCTGACTGCGTACGCTACCAGTGTATACGGCAGTTCTTGTTCGGTAAGAAATTCCCCATCAGTTCGTCAAGAAGACTTCCATTCACCTAACCCATAATGTTTTGAGTAAACAACTGATTCATTCCAAGTTGAGCGTTTATACACCAGGGTATATCCACGCAATTATTGGAGGCTTTCTCTAGCGTTCCATGCATAACGATCTTGTTCCACAGACTCTCACCGATTCCATCCAAAAAAACCACTTGTATCTATCTGAAGTGCGAATGGAAAAAAATATGTGGCCGCTTTGCGGATTACTGTTCGTAAAACCCCTTCGGTCATGTTGGTTTACATCTGATAAGTATAAGAATAAAGACGGAACATAACTGGACTTCAGTTAGTATAGCGCGTCTGTTCAAATTTCGGTGCAAAGATTTTCAAATGTACTTTCCCTAGTCCCATAACAGCAGCCTCTCCACAGTTAATCAGATGCAAGGTGACCGGACCCACTGCACTGGTTTTATATTCAGACGGCTTCCTATCTTTGATCGCTACGATAGAGAGTTATATTGGATAACCGATTATCACTATGCTGATACCACGCAGTTTCATTTAGTTTTCTTCGAAAATTTTTGCAGGATACAAATAAATCATGCTCAAATTCATTACTGTTTATCCGACAGCTTCATTTCAGACAGTCGGATGAAGAAAGCGTCTATCACCTGTTCTGTCTGTCCACCGTAGCATCGACGTTTATCCACAGGACACTATGGTTCGATCTAGACATGTGACTTACTGGGTATCGCTGCGGTTATCTGAAGAGGCATTCCAGAGATTGACAGCTGAATTGGACAAGGTAGAATTGGGCAAATTTGTAACCAGTCTTTGATTAGATTATCGCGTTCACTATGACCATTTTAAATACTCTTAATATACAAGTTGTTTGCTTCAACGCCAAGTTCGTACTCACGCCCACCAGTAAAAATTTTTTGTACCGGTATACCCAAATTATTTTAATTTGGGCAATTATTCAAACACACAAATATTTATTTATGCTCCAGTATTATTTGAAATTGTGTGACTGACAGACACTTTGAAATCAAAGTTTTATGCCCACAAACGACAAGTCACTTCTCACACTATCGGATGAACCAGGTATAGCCATAACAAGCAACGCCTTTAACGTTTCTCAGATTATGCACAAGGGTATATTCTACGCTATATCAAAAAATGTAATTTTGGCTACAGGGCAGCGTCTTCGTCCGTTTTTTGCCTAAGTAGCTACTGACAAATAACCCTGGCTCGTTTTATCTACGGTACTTTGACCATATTCGCACATAATAAACTGGCCTATAGTTGGCTAGCCAAATATGGTGAACTTTGGTGATTACTAAAGACTGCAAAACTTCAGACGAAAAGAAGTACGGCGTTAAGGGTGTGTTACTGTCTTTTCCCTGTAACAAATGGCAATACCTATGGCAGTTCTTCTCTTTGCTTTGGTACTCTCCGTTTAAAAAGTCGATGAGTCGATAGATCTTTCTATGAGACTAAATTCCGCACGAACCAAGTTAGCCTGCATTAGACGAGTTTGCGACCACTGAAATCCGACTTTCCAACTTGCCCTAATTGTTTAAAACAAACCACATCATAGTGTTTTGCTTCTTGTTACTACTCCTTGGTAAAATTCCAAACATGAGTTAATGAGGAGTCAGGATACCTTGTGAAGTGTGCATGGCTTTAAAATCAGTTCCGGACTATGAGAGCACTACAAATTACTATTCTTCTGTACTGCGAAAATTATTTTGGACATTCTACGGAACCTACACGTTACCCTTGACAAAGTATCCGTTTAAGGGGTAGAGGATATCGGCGCCATTTATCTGACAAACATGCTAAACCTGAATTTGACAGACCAGTGGAGCAGTAAGTCACAAATCAGCATTGTGATTGGTATACAGGTGTTTAGAATACACCGTCAAGGATTTTCTGAATGGAAGGCGCATCTTCTGCGGACCGGCTGTTCGATGGGCAGTCCTTCAGAGGAATACATGCAAAAAATCATACAGACTATTGGGAGTATGTAGTATATTTGTCCACCAAGGTGTACCAGTGTAAAGTTTCATCAGCATAATTATAGTTCACGTACTATTAGAAATTGAAGGAGCAAACGACTGAAAAGGTTTTCTGGCTTGACAGAGTTTTTTGGTCTGTCTTTAAAAATAAAAAAGAACTTATTTTGCTATCTCTTATATCTCCCGTATTGGGATTCAATAAAGCTAGCAAATCAACTACAGCTGAAACTCCAGCATGGGTACTGCTCTTTTCACGGCCAACCATCACATGCGTATGATATCGCAATTTTTCCAATCAGATCATTATTTTTGTTTCTGAAACAAAGGCCAAATCGGTTAATATTTTTTTTAAAAGTTTTCTAAGATAATTCCGTCCTATTTATCAAAAAGTAGTGGAAAACATTTTTCTTAATGCCAGTATGTATTAAATTTATGTTGATCAAAATATTTCTCAATACGTGCTGCATTTCATTTTTGACTACTCACAGACGGTTTGCTCATTAGATAGTCGTTGAAAACATACTACATCAAACGTACAAGTTACTGATAGCTCTAATTCCATCTATTTACCGTTAACCCAGTGCGAGCCAGGTCCTCATTCTCATATTCCACACGAAGGAAATTTTCAAAAATTTGGCTTCATTTGAGGGTGAGTCCTGCGTTCCATGCATTGGGCGATCTGTCTTAAACAATGGTTTATCCACCACCACAATAAGAGGAATATTCCACGTATCCGTGATTGTCCCTCTTCGTTAATCCCAACCCCAATATTTTTGCTTTTAGCCAGATTGTTGCTATCCTCTACAAGTGTTCTACAAATCTCAGAAACAGCTAACATCTATCAGAAACGATGGCTTCTGGAGCAGGAACAGGGAACGTTGACAATGACAGGACGTTATCGAATTCTTGAAACAATGAGGATCTTGCTATTATGTTCTAATCTAGTGTTTCAGGCATACAAGATAAAACATTAATTTTATGTCCCTAAAGTGCCAATTAAGGACAACAGGGTGAAAATCAGCAGATTTAACTAGAACAGCTGTACGAAAGAGAAAACGTTTTACTCAGTAGGACTGACTTGCCACCCAGAGATGCAGTAATTAGGCTGAACCGTACTGACCGTGTTGTTGTGTTTGTTGATCATTATTGCATGAAACCCAGAATTTTACTCATCAGAATCTACAATGTTCTGTTTTTTCCACGATTTTTAATACACTGCTAAGGTTGCCTAACCTCAGCTAAGAAGCCACGGTGCCTGACGCACAGGAAAAGCCTACCTGCCCGCTATTTTGCCAGTTTTATGTTGCAAACAGTAGACACCACTGTGGTTCCTGTGCCACACACAACATTTCATATGGGCATTTCGAAACAAAATCAAAAATAATAAGTGTAAAACATCTTTCGTTCATGTCAGGAGTTGTTGACCCTAGTTGAGGCCGTGCTTGTTTTAATATATACCTAAATGTGCAGGTAGCAGCAGATCAGCAGCATGACCAATGATATTCAAAGTGTGTAGAATCCTTGTTCTGCCTTATCTTCTAGTGCCAAGCTAAAAATCCAGGATCACAGTGACTCAACTAAATCATGATCCAAGTATGTTTTCTAGTTTCCTTTGTGACACTCAAAAGCGAGAAACTCTCATCAAAACAGCCAAAATGGTTCTTAAGAAATAACAGCCTGATCAACCACCAGTAGTCGGAATAGTGTGATCAGTTCAGTAATTTCACACCTAAACGGCAGTTACAATCTATGCACATTGCAAGGCTGGTAGATAAAGACCAGTCAGTCAGTATGTGACTATGTAATGTGGTCTACGTGAACAAAAGGATGAGTGGCGCTATATCATGTCTAAGTTCGAGTTAATCACACTGCCGGTCACATGCTCGTTCAACTGCTACCAAAGAGATCATAAGTTCGCAAATCCATGGAAGTTGTCGGGTTGCGTACTGTTGATGATTCTTAATAAAGAGGAAACATCTATACGTTGCTTCTCGACTTTCCAGCTTACACTAGGTTTACGTACAGCTAAAAATCAAGTCAACCAACATCAATAACAAACTGTGTAAAAGCTCAAAGCACAGGATTACTTGTTCTTAGAAATTGAATCCCTAGGTTGAGTTTAAATAAGATCTAAAGTGATCGTTTAGAGACATTGTTTGAAATCTCAACGCCTCTTTACTTAGCTAGTGTGAAAACCCAGCTGTTAATAACATTAGGAGACTGTCTAGCACAACACTCCAACTTTCTCCCCAGTAATCCATTGGAAATTTCACTAAGTATGTGCGTTATTGCATGCTCCGAAAAAATTCCAGGGTGTATACCTCCTCGGGCATTAAAACAGCCATAAACGAACCTGTCAGTTGGGTGTGTTTACGATGCGTCCCACTCAGACGGTAGACGGGATTTGGAGACAGCTTGCTTTCGTGTGCACCGAAATCACCATCGTTTCGCTGTCATTTGGAAAGTAAATAAAAAGGCTAAAAGCCGTTTGCAGTAGACCTGTCTGTTTTCCACCACTCAGCAGCAATGAAAGGCTTTAGATTTAGTGCACTCCGACAGACATCTGAGTTTATTACTCACGAAAAGATGGTTGCAATTTCTGTAGTAAGTCGCTGTTATTATTCTGAAGCCCAGTTTCTGAGATGGGACATGGACCATTATTTACCTAATTCGATTCACTTTTATGAGAGCTCGTTAATAGGTTTTTCAGAAGATTCCCTTCGACATTACACACTGGTCTTGGGAAGCATAAATCTGACGATCCGTTGTGCATCAGCAATTTGGGATGCGACTGCTTTCACCAATATTATTGGTACGTGTGTGTCCAAAGTTTTTTGTGCGTACTCTTGAAGAACGCCTATACTCAATGCAGTCATCCATTTGGCAAAAGATTTCCGGAGGTATTTTGACAGAACAGTGCATTATTTGAGTCCCTATCTGCCTAAGTCTCAAAACCCATGCCGATGGCTGTCCATTTAGAGAAAGATAAAATTCTGTGAAATACATTACTAGTCGTCTAATAAACCGTGCCTCAATATGATTCAATCATAAGGTGTTTTCCCTGCCTCATGGTCCGCAAAGAGGTTTAGTTCAGCAGATATGGAAGATATTCATCGCCGTTTATAGGAGAAATTTGATCTAACTTTTGGAAGGCGATTATGTCCTCTGGCAGTCTCAGTTAGCTTCGAGGATTTCGTAGAAAAGACGCTTAAATAGAACAATGCTACACTCCGATGACCGTTCGGTAAATCCTATATTGTCCGTGTGAAATCTGTGTGAAATCAGTGCTAACTCCCCTATCGCATTTTCATTTGAGTATCGGAGCAAGATTTGGCGCGCCGCGGCTATTTTTTTGTTTACCAACCTTAACTGGCCATTCATTCAGAAACCAATACAGGCACAATGGGCACTAGTCCGTAGCATACTCGTGTTCTTCATTCCTAACGTCAACGAACAGGAATTGTAAGTTTAAAAGTGCAAAAAACAGCCAATAAAACCGTAAATTTATCTCATTCTTACAAGACGTTATCATTTTTTACGAAGTCAAGTCGTATATCCAGGATGTGACTTCAGTTTCTTTCTTTCACTTGACTTGTGTGTAGGACGACAGAGCCACATGTATTTTGAGGTATTTAGCTGCCTGACCGTGTCAACTCTCATTACATGGTACTATGCCTTCCTGCGGTGTCAGCGAAAACACCTTGTCTTCTGTCTACCTGGTTCCTATCCCTCTGAATGTAGCATTAAGGTTCAGCTTATCCAGCAGTCTTTGAAGATTCTACACTTAGCAGAGAACGATCATCGAGATAAATTAAACCTACCATTCAAGAGAAAGAAATGAAGTGAACGCCAAATACACGCCCAGTACTCTTACTGGGGTCTAATTGCGATTATCAGTGAGAAGTCACTAGTGCGTCAGACATTTCAGGCAACTGTACCTTGGGTCAGAAGTTTAACACTGCACATACAATCGAATCAACCACATTTGCTGGGACTAAAGATAGTTTGAGTGTTCCTCTAGGATACCATTAAGCATGACTTGATCGTGCACTAGGCTTGTGTCATACCAATATACAGATTCACATTCGCGCGGGCCGAAAACTTCCGTTGTGCCGATTTCGAGCTACTTTTTCTTGACCACTTTACTTCATTGTTGATCGGGTCTCCAATAATCTGTTCTCCGAGCTTTGCGATTAGCTTACATGTTTTCATTGTCCGCCGTTGTCGACGTAGTTTTCGAAAACAATATTCGTCTCTCCTCTTTCCCCAATAAAAGTAAAAGTATGTAATTACTATTGTTAATGGTTTTGCATTCAGAAGCGATTGAATTCAACTAGTGGTTGATGCCGCCAATGAGGCTGCAACAAACAACCGATTTATATAGGTCCAAATACAAATCAATTGCCGTCCAAAGCATTATCAACTTTCACTGAACACCAATTTTTACACAATTGAAAATTCTCTTTTTGAGTAATCTCTTGGTTATCACCCCACACGTTTTGCAATATGTACACACCACAGAAGAAGTTTCAGCAAGTTGTTTGGTATTTTCTCACCCAATCCCCTGTCAGTCATAACTGGTGGGGAGTGAACAAATGGTTAGTTCGCACGCTATCCGGTAGTCACTGCGCAGCTGCAGAGCAGCGATTAACAAAATCAACCGAAACAGCGTGCAAACACACCAGTTAGAACCAGTCGTCTGTGGGAAAAATCCAGTTTCCTTCAGTGAAAATTTGTTTGCCATCACCAACTCCGTTAGTCTGTTATCAGATCATATGGGTTGGTTAGTTCGCATAAGTAGCGGACGTGGAAATTGGGGAAAACTTGTGTGTAATTCGACGAAAAATGTTCCCACTCTAAGGCAGATTAAATGTGAGATAAAGCAAAGCGCACAAGAAAAAGCTTTTCTCCCTACGGTTGCAGTTTATCCCATGTGATTCGAGCTATTCCAAAATGTTCTGTTCATTATTGTTTTAGAGAGAAACACTATCGCGTTTGAATTATGACTAGTTCGCTCAAGTGTAGATTCTAGAAATTGTGAAATAACCTGAAACACGTCTGGCTCTATATCTTGTTTGATTGCGAGACTTCCACATTGCTGGTAAGAAGTTCGTGGTCGAAAGATTTACGGTTACAGTCTGGAGGTTCATTGTTCGCCACTCCCTGGAAGTTCGTAGGGTGCACACTGCTGATCATTCCGAAAAAATGATAAAATTACTATTAGGTGCTTTTTCCTCTCTTCTGCCAGTACGAAGCCTGAAGTGGAAATTCCCTAGCCTATTACTGTTGAAAAATACAAAAAAACATTTGAATTCGTCACCGTATGTTCCAGTTAGCCGGTAATGAAGGCTGTTCCTAGACTCAAACTTCTTATGACTAATCTGGTTTTCCGGTTGATTGTCAAGTCTAACAAATTTGGTGCATATATTTATCCCACAAATTCTAGCGAAATTGTTTGGATTTCCAGATGAATTTAGTCTGGCGGGGTAATCATAATGAATTTCAGTTTGGAAATATTTGTTGGGTGTTCAGTCTAGGTCCAAATTCCGCAATATAGAAGGCTTTCTATCTATTCTTGACATTATAGTGTTTAATTCATTAGTAAGTGGTCGGTGTAGAAAACTGTGATGTAGAATGGAGATGCGCTAGCTATGAGATTGGGAAATCAAACCTGGATCTTTAAATTGCCACTATACTAGCCACAGTTAAATGTGGAACTTCCAGGAGCTTTTTATCTCAGTAACAACTCGTGCATTGCGTGGTCTGCTTTGCTTGTAAAGACAAGTGGTCAAATACCGAACATTTAGTACACATAAACTAACGGTACTTGGTCCGACGAAAACAGGCACATAAAGGTGGACTATTTGCCTGTTATTCCAATGTTCATATCAGCGATAGGCAAGGTGGATCAAAAGAACATTTTGCACCAGAATTGTTTAATTAACTTAAGGTAAGGCCTTACTATTTCTCCATCGACACCAGGCTATCCGGCACAGTTGTCTATCTAAATGGGTTTCTCTTTTCCTCGCTTGTTCCCGTACCGAAATTGGCAGATGTCATTGCACCATCTGACGTTGCAGTAGAATAAAGCAGAACAAAGCTGGAAATCCCTCAACGGCCAAGCAAATTTGCTTTCATTTGGGCAGTCGCGGTCATTATACTTCTTTCAACCTGATGTTCTAGGCAAATCCAAGTGTAACTCAGTTGACAAACGACTTTATTCCAAATGTGTGAATGGTCATGACCATAGCTACCGTTGAACAAGCGGGGTACTGATTTCTCGGATAAAATCATGTATAACTGATCGCAGTCAAAATGACAGTCTGGTGAGAGGCTAGTGACAGTGTACCCAGTGGGATTCTCTCGTGGATTAAATCATAAGTTTACTAATACTCACATCCCAAAAAGCAGTACAAGGTAACATTCTTTGTGTTTGGTCCTTCAAAAACTCACGGAAAACGAATTTTTGATAATAATGAATACAAAGGGCGTTAAAATATTCTCCGTTCGATTATGAGATGGATGCGCCAATTGTCCGATTCCTGGGTTGTACTACAAGCCTTGCACTATGCCTTACTTGTTGAGACACCGAAATCGGGTCACGAACCCGTAAATATCCCAGGCAAGAGGTTAAACAAAATGTTTCTGGTATATCCATCAACTATACCTCTTTGTAAGCAACAGTAGTTTATTTCAACATACCTCGAAAAATAGAAAGATAGAATACCAGAGAAATTGTCTTGCCGACTTGTAAATATAGCAGTGTCACGTTAGATAAATATCCATTTTCCCTTTTTTCACTTATACTTTCTTGGACGTACTTAAAAATGGCATTGATCTCTTCATCTGCTCTGACACCCCTTACATTTGATCCAGTCAGGATGGCTTAAGAGAGCTTGTTAAAAATCCATCAAATAGCTAATCTTCCTGGGTTGCCGGCTGCCCCACTACACTTAGGCAGTTTTGCATAATAAGGCACCGAATATAAGTTAGGTACTTCAACCCTCCGGAGTTGAGAAACCCCCCCACAGACACTTCAGTTATTCATCTGTCCATATTACCTGCACATTGAGGGCAGCGATGTAGGGGTTGAGTAGCCCGAATCTCGATGAGCATTGGACGGGGGAACTGTAAACCTGTGCCTAAGGTCGTACTACGCATTCATTAGCAAGTCTACCGTTGTCTGCATCAGACTGTTTTTTGTTGGCTGCATATGACTATGGATTGTTGCGCTTCCCCCTACCATGATTCCTGCAAGCAATATAGATCCAGTGTAAACCCATGGTATTTTTATTATTGTTTCGAGAGCAACAAGGGAACAAAAGCTTATCCTTGAACCTGTGGATCAAACAAGAATCAGGTTGGGTGGTAAAATCAGACAAGAAGTATTTTAAGGCGTGATCTTTGGATCATAAAGACTGATTTTTACGAAATACATTCATGCTCTGTCGTCTAATTTGATTTTGCTATCAAAATTTACGTGGCAACACACCATCACGTTGTTAACTAAAACGCCTTACTTGATTTTTAAGCGTAAAATACGCACTCACTCTTCCATCAAGTGAAAGCAGAGGCCCTGGTTAGTTGCAAAGTTGAGTGGAATTACTGAGACTGGAGTTCTCCTAATAAGTGAGTATCATCGACGAAGTTGAGTTCCCAGTCCCTAACTCCTCGATAGCATTCGCCACTTGCTCAGTGAGGCTTATTTACTCAGCCTAGGGGCTCACTCAGTCGAGTTGCTCGGAATATAAGGAAACATGGTTGTCACCTCTGATATTAATAGTGGTTTTGTGAGATTACTGTCATAAACTTTCATCCAAATGAGCAAAAGTAAAACTGCGAAAATGAAATTTCAAATTGCCGTCGCGTCGATGGCGATCGCGAAACGCTGTATGTGTGTAGACAAAGGCTAAATAACTAGGATTGAATAGTAGGTCACGTGAGTGGGATCCGTTTTAGGGTGAGTAGATGACGGTAATCTATTCTTTTCATTAACACAGTTTTAGTTGTTTTCAGATGTCATGCTTGCAGGACAGGTGGATTCTGTTTTCATTTAGATAACAGGATAAGAAAGGGGTAAGACAGTCAATTAAGTGACCCCCTTTAGAAATTTACGAAGCCCAACTATTTACAACCCATTCTGTTATCCGGCAGCTGCATCAGTCATGGTGGCAGTTTGAAAAACACTCACTGATCTGCTCAGCAGAGCACCGGCCTGTTTTCTGTATGCCAGCTTCATTGTAGGTCTAAGTAATCTCATAAATAGCGATTGCGCTTGAGTCTTCAGGAATGCTTTTTATATGTTATATGTTATACGGTTCTTCTGCGTGCAGAAAACTAGCGCAATCGGGCAGTTGGAAACATGCGGTTGAGTGATCAGATTCTTAGGAGTAATGATGCCCTCAACTGATGAGTAAAGCAAGACGTTTTCCCTTGGAGTAGTGGTAATTGTGTCAGCTTGTGCCTTACTTTGGAACAGGATAATTCTGTTCGGGTGAACGCCAGCAATCGCTGTTCTCCCTGAACAGTTTCTTTCCTCAGACCATTATTATCATCACTGATAGCACAGCATCAGTCGTTAATTACGAATGGTTTGCTGCCGTGCGACCGTAAATTATTTTGACCTTTTCATGAATAAAAGAATGAGAATAAATTAAGAGGTGTCTTGGTGCTAGCCCACTACATTTTTTCGAGGTATATACACCTACAGACACATTCAGACACTTCTGGTGCAGACTGACGAAAAGAACTCCATTGACAGATTAGCAGATTGCTTGTCCAGGAATCCCAGACCCCATCATGGCAGGTGAGTTGCACCAACAGGATGCAAACTTTTCTCAGTCAATCTTTCCATCCGCTATTTCAAATATTCTCCTCCTCTCTGTTTACGTTACTCTAATTTGGTCACGCAGAACGCCACTGTTCTCAGCAAACGGTGATTCAAAGTACCTAACACACGAACAAGCCACTGTAGCTTTTGGTACTTGACATACTCTTCGAATGAGGTCTCCGTTGCGTTTATGGGTGTTTTTATTTAGACTTTTACTAAGTCAGTGGGCAAGAAATAGTGGTGGCAACTCCATACAAATTTGAGTAGATTGCTTATTTTAGGATTTCATTCGGACTTCGAGATATGAAGATATCTGTGGAAGCTGAACCACCACCACTTCAGCTTCATGAGACACTGACAGGTTCGGGTGCTCTTGCTGACACAGCAAGGCACATTCAAATTGATAGGTCAACATAGTTCAAAGTAAACCAGATCCAGTTTTTTGGTGATTTTCACTACTCGTAAGGAAGATGCCTTACTGTAACTACCATCCAAACGCAACCGATTGGCTGACAACAAAAAACAAACCAAAGTCTATCCTGACATGTACGTACCCGGGTGTTCTTTTTCATGTGGTCTCTGAAATCGTGGGAACTGTGTAACAGAGCAAATCTAGGGGTATTCCTGACCACTCTGCTTAGACATGGCGACCGACACCACAACCCGTCGCTCATCTCAACAACGTGAGTGGTGAGGAATTTAATGGTTACATGACTGTCCCAACAATAATACATCGCATCCAATGACGGTAAAACCCATGTTGTTTAGGTCAGAATTATTTGACCTTAAATTATTCGCGTTTGGCCATCTTCAAAATGATCAGTTTGCGGAGAGTAAGATTTAATGGAAGGCAACAGGAATCGGGTGAATTATTTTATTTTCTTATGGACAACCTGAAAGCCCTTCTATATTTACAACACTGTCAAACTCAAACTTGATATTGCGAGGTTCTATCACAACCACAAATGTGTAGCGGATGCTTGCCGTATCAGGTACGTGAGTCTCTGTTCCTCAAATGCAGCCGGATGAGGGTCCATATCTTCATGTGTTATACTTCGTGTGTAACGATGCGAGCACCAAATATTTGAAGACACAGGTGGCTCACAGTTCGCCTGGTCAGCACACGCACTTTTTCGGGGCGCTGTTTGTCACAAGGACTCATCGGTAAAATCGAAAACGTTTCTGAGTTCAATGAAGGTGCTTTCTACGGTAGGTTGTTTTGTATATTCGGGTGAATGAAAAAACCGTCTGTTTTGTTTGATTTCCTATACAAGTTTATTTCATCTGGCCACACTGTACTGTCAGAAATTACCTTCCATTAAAGCTTGCTTTCTTCATAGTTTTATATGTGTGACAAACAAACATTTGTCAAATAATTTTTGGAATAATAAATGTAGGTTCGTTCTTCTTGAAGATTTGAGTACAGATTCCAGGACTCTGAAGTTGCTGTTACGATGTACGATTTATTTACATTACTTCAAGTAGCCTTGTTACCGTTCTGAGCACACGTTAGTTTCGGTTTGCCAACTTGTTTGGTTCTGGGAATAGTGCTAACAGTACTGAGACAGATGTCCCGGTAGCTTCATTTACCATGGTGGAGGAAAGGCTAACAGCCAGGCCAATTCCAACTTTATTTGCAGCCAAACGATCCGGTCACACCGAACACACAAAGCAGCGCAGTGAACGAAAGTGACAAATTTACAGTTTATCACATAAATGACATGATCATTTTTTGTGCCACACTATGACTAATGCTTAGCCCATTCCCTTGTTGCGGAATCGACATCTTTACTGAAAAGGCCACTAATCACAAGACTGATTTGTGTTCACTATTATGTGCGACCTTCACTGACTAATATCCTATCGTTGGCACCACCGCCCGTCTTAAATAATGCATGCAGTCTTATTCATTGTTCCTCTAGCATATGCATGCTAATGTCTGTCCATTCACCGTTCCAGTCTGGATGCGGTACGACACAGAAGTTGTTCTGGCGCCTGTTAGATCTGATGGATTTGCACCGAAAGAATAGCCGAGTTCTGTGATGTAGAATGTGGAACGCATCGTCTTAGTAATAAGCTTAGTCAGAAATCGTGCAGTGGCTTTAAATGTTCCGGTTTTTATAAACTTCACCAAAAATTGCATGGTGATGATTAGATGTATCTGTGGCTGAACACATAAGGTACTCACTTTAATCCTACACTCTATGCCACAGTTTAACTCCGCACAATTATTCCCCGTTTGTTTCATGCGTGACAAATTCTTCTTCGCTGTTTCTACTGGAACATCTGTTGGTCTTAATTATCGAGTCTTTTGGTCCAATTGATGGAAACGAACTGGGAACTTGCGATTGTATTTTTATTTTGAAGAAAGCGGTGCAGCATTTCTGCCCACAGATTATCCAGGTTAACGTGATTTGTAATAAAACTAGGTACATTTTGTTTTTTCAGACTTCAGACGAAGGGTTTATTGAGTCCTTTCAAAATGTCAGTGAAGAAACAGAAGAGAATTTTCATCTCCATTTAACAAAATCATGCCTTTTTAAAATCCACTAACCATCTTTACTAGATGCGCGGACGTAGAAAAGGAGTGGAAATTTTAATCACTTTTTATACCATGATGATGTTGGGTTATGAGCCCGATCCACCCAAATTGCGTCCAGTACTTGTACACTTTGATCGACAAAGACTATGAGCGAAGAAGTTGGTATTAGTGGACTGTTCACAACTGGATTACCCGCCAGCGTGCTTGGCTCATATTTGAAGTCCTACAAGACAGAGAAGCTAATCGAGTACTTGACAGAATCCGTGTTCAAAAAATCTTTTTATGTAACCAATAGAGGACTCAAAGTATTTGTACAAGAGACATCTAAACGGGCTGCTGCTCGTTTAGCTGGCGTTGCTGTAAGCTATCCGCTTTTTTTCACATAACCTCCAGATAGCGTGCGTTTGGTATGTCGAAATTTCAACGTCCTGGAATTGTTTAAAGTATCAGGGTAAAACTGTGCCACAGGAACTTTGTTAGCTTGACTCTGTGAAATTATGATGTTATGGTATCACTCCTCTGTTATGTGAACAAAATGTACGAGTACTCAGAACATGATACTTGATATGTTATCCCTCACAGTAATACCTTTTCCAAATGAAGCGAAAGATTGCTCCACACAATCACGTTGTTGACAAATTCTTGTAATGCTGTTTGCATATTTACAATAAACTCCGAAACTAGTTACAATTATGAAGAATAGCGTGACCCATATAAAGTACCAGCCAATTCCAGAGCAGACGGTCACCTGAAGCCATCAAGCTGTGGAACAGAACCTGTCGTATACCTGATTTGCTGTACAGGAAGCCATAAAATTTTCAAAGGCTACACAAATGTTTAAGGTTGGAAGATGCCAAAAATATCAGTGTAGCATTAGCCACCTCCGATTGTAATGGGGCTTAGGAACCACGTGATTTCCTTGTATAACGCTCAAAGAAGTGGTGAAGTGTTTATTGTCTAAATTACTGATTACGGCCATTTTTTTAGAATTTCACTAAGCATTCCACTAGTATGTGACAGATCTCCCCCAAGGAGAATTCTCCAAAGAGATGTCATTCCTCTATAGATTTTGCACCGGCATTTAAGACTTCGACCCGCAGACTACATTCTTTTTACTATCCTTCCACCAATGGATGACTGTTTCCTGAAGAGGCCTGGAAAAAACATATAGAATGCAGGCAATCTGAGGAAAGTTGTGTGAGGTGATACAGTCACCATCATTATTTTAGAGCATATACCATCTTACTTCCGCCTGCACAGAATGATAAGTACAATTATGATGAAGACAAAACAAATGTAAACCGACCAGCAGGGATTATGTGACAGAGTTCCACCTTGATACTTTCAAGTAAGTTGTGTGGGATGCACAAAATCCTGAGAGCCAAATACTGAAATCAGTGAACACTCTCAGCTAAGTACAGCAAAGACCAAATGCTATCCACAGTTAGTATTGTTAGTTGTGAGTGTCATGGTTGCACCAGGACTGGGATACTGCCAGGGCGCCCACACCTAGAAAGGAGGAGGATTAGGGTCCCCAACCAAAGCCTTTGGCTAAAAAGCCTAACCGCAAGGCAGCAGTGTTTTACGGAAAATGCAAATGCATTACCATTTCGCCGCATGTTCCAGCCCCCAACCTGAAGGGCCAGGAGACTGTTTTCGTCAGACCTCTAACCATTGACCAACCTAGTATGAGAGATTCTGTGAGTGTCTGGGGGATACTTCCCAGTGTAGCTCAACGGATCGCTGAGGTGCGCAAACCGTCACACCACGGTAAGGTCCAGTCTCTTCGTGACGGACCAGTCTCTTTGTGACGGTCCCGTCTCTTCGTGACGGTCTGGTAGGAGTTGTGTTGACCAAATCTTCACACTGCGTCAGGTGCTAGAATAACGCCATACGTATAAGCGACCCACAATTCTAGTATTCCTGGATTTCCGAGGCGCATTCGACTCGTTTGATCGGTTTCTTCTTCTTAGGACACTTGCCCACCAATGAATGCCCCGGAAGTTTGTAAACATAATACGTTCTTTGTATTCTCAGAATTCCGGACGTGTGAGAGTGTACGGAGAGCTCTCCAAAAGTTTCCGTACACAAAGCGGTGTCCGTCAAGGATGCCCACTCTCTCCATTCCTTTTTAACTTTGTGATCGATGAAATAATGAGACGAACGCTGGAGGGTCT
>NW_008751838.1:947482-955995 GCF_000715545.1 Opisthorchis viverrini
ATGCCGAACCATCGTTTGCCGAAAAGAGTGCTGTTTTCCATGCCCAATTCAGAGTGGCGTAAACAGAGAGGTGGCCAACCCATGACCTGGCAAAGGAGTATGAAGGAGATCACGAAACGCTTGAGTGCTCTCGGTGCTACTCGCCTTTCAGGATGGGGACCGCGTGATCCTCACTGTGCCCAGTTGTAGACACTACAAGATATAGCTGCCAACCGATGTCAGGGGCGTTCTTGTTGTCAGTTTCCATCCAGATCGCCTGAGTGAGTGTCTGGAGGTGTAGGCAACTCGGAATGATTGTGGTAAGTAGGTTGCACTAAATCCCTTCCCTGTCCACCTTTACGCTTTTCTTTACAATAAGGCTTTCAATAAATCATTGTTGTACATCAGTGAAGCATTGATGTTGAACACTGATGTCATGCTGTCGATGATGATGATGATGATGATCCACAGTTAAATCCCTTTCAAAAGTCAGCCTTCCCGCTTTTTAGCCTAGTCTTCCGCAACGAACAACAGGCATAGTTCAGAGTTCAGCTGCTCGCGAAAGTTAAGTGGTAAGCTGAATGGTTAACATAGCTGGATAAAATTTGTTATAAACTGACTGTATCACAAACGATAAGATATTCTTCTTAAGATCTTCCAGACGAGCATCAAAAGATACGTTGTGATTGGGGCAAACTTGGTCAAGAAAACCAATGAATCCACGGGTTATTTTACTGATCGTGTCCTGAGGCATATTTACAAAATAATCGTGTCTCATTTTAGAAGCCTCAAATCACTGTGGTTAATGAACGATGGATTAAGCTGCCCCTAAACCACCTTTCAGGTCTATGCATTGCTTATCCGTCCCCTAAAATCTGTTGTAAGTAAACATTGCTTTAGGATACACTGGCTTAATCTAGCAATACCACTCCAGACCGGTCACAAATTTTATAGTGTCTGTGAGAAAGATATAAGTCGATGGCTATTATGAACTGCGTGGAACAACAAATTGATCTCTCAGGTTACATTCCAAACATTCCGGTGGCACATATGAGCACAAGATGCCAGCTGAACGTCATATTTTTGGGCAAGTTTCTACTGCCGGTTTGCCAACATGAGGTCATAAAGAGAGAGTTAGGTGTCCTGATTTACAGCATACAATGCACCTTGCTTTTGATATCAAATTTGAAGAGGCTTAAAAGGAGTAGGAAAAATAAATGGTGAGCAACAGCAAACTGATTTTAGAGCCACAGGTCATAAAAGAGAGTTAGGTGTCCTGATTTACAGCATACAATGCACCTTGCTTTTGATATCAAATTTGAAGAGGCTTAAAAGGAGTAGGAAAAATAAATGGTGAGCAACAGCAAACTGATTTTAGAGCCACCTGACATGCAATGTGTGATTTAAGTGCTTATTTAAAAATAGACATTTATGTTTCATTCCGTGTTTATCACTGGTTGTGCAATCACCAAACTTTAAACGGAATCAAATAAGGGTGTAACATATATAATACAAAAATAACATATATTTATCATGAAATCAACCAACATTCGACTCTAATGAAGTTCAACCATTATTATTTATTCGATTCCTCCTCCCACCCGGAAAGAATCATCCTGATTAGGTACCATGAGTGGAACACGGATGAAGGATCACAGTCAAATATTTTTAGTTCATATTGTAGGCTCGTATGTTGTCGAAACGTGAACTGGTCATGGTTGGTCACAATGCCGCTCACCGTACTAACGTCGAAAACGTCAAACAAATACAACGCGAAGAAAAACCGGTGGCCGGTTTACCCGTTAGAATGTTCCAGAAATGTGTGGGAACGAATTTTGTGACCAAGGAAAGTGCTATTCAGACACCGATGGTTTTCAGTAGGGTTAAAACAATTTTTACGCCGCATCACAAACTAGCGGTTGATCGAGTACTATCCGATCCGCTTGACGTCACCCAAAAAACAACATCTGTTTTGTACAGATAACCACCGAAAAGTATCCGCTGGTGATGACAGATGCATTGAGCATGCTTGCGGGTACATCAAAATGCGTTCAATCTTAACTGGTGATGACAGTGCATTGAGCATGACAAGCTTGCGGGTACATCAAAATGCGTTCAATCTTAACTGGAGTTCATCACTGATACCTTGCACAAACAAAATGGTATGCCTTGAAAACAACCTTTTATGAAAGCAAAGAAGGTTGCCTGTTTTCCAACAACATTTTTTCAATGTGCCCAACGTTACATCCCTATGAAACCCAATTTGGCTTGCGGCGCCAGCCATACATATGAGCTTATCAGCCTCACCACTGGGAACGCTTGAAAAATTTGCAACTGATTCCTGTTCATCATTGCTCCAATAACTCGTGCAGAATTGATCTTTTGAGGTAAAAATTAACGGTCAACTTTTGAGGAAGTGTGACCCAGTGATAGGATAACCCAATGGGCGAAAACCCGACATGTACCGTCAGCTATTCAGACCCTGCTTGAGATAAGATAGGTGTATAGAGCACGACCTACTGCTTCTTCAAATTTCTATTCAAACATTGCTGCAGCCATACCGTGCAACTTTGTTCGCCTGATCGCTTCTCAGCAAAAGTACCCTTTCGCCACGTATTCCCTCCATGATTCCACATACTGCAAACTAATAAAGCAACAACCTGACGATTTTCGACAATGATTTGCAGGAAGAATTCGAGTTGTCCCTAGTTCTTGATGTCAAAACGTTGTCTCTAGAAAGTAAACTGAATTCCGCATGGATGCACCCATGAGCATTTGCTCTGTAATTTGCCTACGGCTAGCAGCTTACAAGACGTTAGAATAGACCGAGTATCTATCCTGTCCTTTGGTGGAAGTCTAGCTGTCACTACTTTCTCGTCATTTTATGGTCCGTTCATGCCTGCATTTCTGTGACAGCTCAGGTTTTAAATAAAACTACTCCAATACTCAGCCCCTTACTATTAGGCGCGGGCCAACACTTCACACTCTGTACTTGCGCGAATTTGCTTGTGCGCGTCAGTTTTCTCGTGTTTTACTACAGAGTTAGTTGAAGCGGCTAAGCGAACAAGTGGTTAATATGACACACCATATGCCTCATTTAATTCAACTACTTTTCCTAGACGTGGGCACACTGGATAACCGGAAGCTTCTAATTAGCTGACGCTGCTTGCAGTCTAATTATAACTGGTGTCTTCTCTTTAGTTCCAAATATTTTCCGGACAGAATTTTGCCAAGCGCTAATGGTAACACAAGCATCTTCTCGTCACCTGCATGAACTGTTCGTGTCTTATCTGGATCAAACAGGCTTGCACGGCAATTGACTTGTCTCAGTATATTGGACAAAGTGTAAATGTGAAAAAGGTTCAAATTACATACATTGACTGATCAATGGGTTATTGGTTGACACGTGTTTCAGCGACCACTTGAAATGAAATCAGCGTGGCTATTTTGATGTCAAGATTACTTTGCAATTCTATGGAACCGCTTCCTTTAGTTTCACGCGTCCGCTATTTTGCTAACCTCCGTACAACTTGGTACAGTTAGACCAATGTGAAATTGCCTTGCCATAAACTTCCGTCCGATGTTTCTAAGTCATATTGGGCTTCTCCGAAGATACTTGACAGATGAAGAGTTATAGAAAGTAAGATGACTTCCCAAAAGACGATCTTCATTTACGTGCTTGTACACCTGGCCTACAAAAGCGTGTGTTTTGGATTCTCCACACTGCATCTAGTGAATACAGTTATATTCCTCTGTAAGTAAGTGTATGGCGCTGTAAATATTTTGCCTACAAAGCTTTATGTGTATGAGACTAGCCGGCTGAGTAGTGAACAGAAAACCGTTAGAGGAAGAAGTTGGATGGCAAAGAGCTAAGCAAACCGTACAAATCCCTGTAATGGCGAAAAGCTGGTGGTAATAAAGGCAATAGCCAGTCGTGAAATACTAACTTTGCAAACAGATCCATTGTCTTGTAGTTTGTTATAATAGTCACCCTATTGATGGATTACACGACCTTGAAACCTGAGAGGATCATTCCCGGGGGATGTATCATTCGGTGCCGTCTTGTTAGAAATGGATCAATCCCTATCTATGTAATGATGGTGTGCATGGCAATCAAATAATACTAGAGATCAGATGCTGCTTTTAGATGACTAAGTGAAGGTATATTTGGTCCAGGATGCTACTCTCTCTTACCCATCAAAACCTTGTCCTAAACTTGTGGCCAGTAATTCATCCTAAGCACTTGTCAACGAAACAGCTGAGTTCTGGCTATCGAATCGATATAAGCACACATCAGTAGACAGCTAGTTACTTCGGCATAGAATTAGTCGCAACTGTGCTGTGGTAGAATGCTTTCATTAAGTAAAATCATCATGAGCATGAGGTGTAAATGCATTTTAAACATTTAGTAACACTCCTATGTGTTCTACAGGGTAATTTCTTAGGGCCCACTAAAACGTGATGATTGAAGTGAATCCAGTTCTGCTTTTAAGTTCATGAAACAGCTTTGATGTCTTTAGGAGTAGAATTAATCTAAATGAAGAGAGAAAAAGGTGGATCCTGTGGAGTGTGCTACGTCTAGTTCCCTACAAGAGGCACGCAGAATTCACATTCGGCTGACCCGTAAACGGGGCTTACCGATACATTGTTACAAGTAAATTTTCGTGAAAAATTTACTGCTCAGCTTGATTACAAAATGGTCAACTTTTTTACTAAAACACACTTGCTTTTGGAGACAGCAGCATAGAATCAACCGTAGGAGCAAACCTCTATATTTTGACGTAATTTTAGATAGTAAATATTCTACTTTCTGATCGCTTATCACCGCAAAATTCCTGGCATAAATCTACGCAATCGATCCCAAGTGCACAAAACAACAATAGGGTAGCATATAAAACCGCACCGGTACATATGCTCCACATTTTTACACGCTTCTTGTTGCTGCATACATCATCTTGGAAGTTATATTTTTTGTCCTAGTTTACAGCTAAGTTGATATTAGTGCTACCTTGTGTCTCCTGTGGACTTCTAAAAAATCACTTTCTGTGTCCCTCATATTTCACTCAGATTAGCTTTCACTATTCACCGTGTATGCAAAATGGATGTTCATGCTAGTGTAACCAGTCGTTAACGGTTGCTGTCACTTAGTGAAAACCTGATTTTATTTATTTTGCTCTCGCTCCACAGTTCCAACTTTCCCTGAAGATCACCTTATCCCGTGAGCAGCAGAACCTGAGTCGCAGTGGATAACGTCATCCAGCAACACCATGGTAAGCAAAGAATGACAATTCTGACCTGAGTGCGATTTACGGTCCATGAGAACATTCAGGTAAATGATGAAAAGGATTATTGGAGAATCATTCAGACAAGAAACTTCATAAATATTATTAAGATTATTTTGGTGATTGTGAATAGCCTCACTTTCACCTCCAACTTTGTCCGACACAGCAAACTGTAATTCTTCGAGAGAGAAAAAGACAAACGCCACTAATGGAACTTTGTAACAACTGTTGTTCAAGCATAAAACTTATTCACTGGAAGCGACTTTTTTGGAAAGAAATGTAACGGAAGATTTATCTTCTGAACCGAGCACAATATTATTTATTGTTGAATGAGATATTGTCTAGGAATCACGCTTGCATACTGTTACTTTCTCCGGAAACCTAAGATAGGCTGAAATGCTCAACTTGCACGAAGATTATTCAGCGGCTAAAAATAACAGAAGCCTCTGTTACACTTGTAAATATAAATGTATAACTACTTCAATATAAAGACCTCTCATAAAGGTAAGTCCCATGACATAGGTGCTATCTGATTCCGGAAATCTCTGTCAAAATAACCTGAAGGATTTCCATGCTATGACTATTTTAAAAAAGACCGCCTCATCTTAAATAATACCTGTCTTGGCCTACCATTCGTCTTGTTAATGTCGTGCCAGCTGTTTTGCCCTGTCTAGTCATTACTCATTAGCCTTCTGGACACCAGTTTGCACTATTGAGTTTATAGATCACAGCGCAATGTTTCTGTAGCTACAAAGCACTATTTTTGGCAAAATTGATGAACAGTGGTCTGCGTTCTAAGGCCAGAAGTAGACACAAAAATTGAACGGTCTAGTTTCTTTATGTGGCAGATGTCCGCAGTCAAATACCCATACGCCACATTAATACAACAGTCTCTATTACATCACAGGAACACTCACAGCTGCATCAGAGCTAAATGGGAATAGTTGTGAGGTTTCTGCATGGAGCAACGGTATGTTGTTATTAAGAAGCATAGAAAATGGATCCTTAACTGGTCAATTAGAAAGATATCAGCCGTTGATTGGTGCTGTACAGGGGTAAACCTTGGATCTATATAAGGAACTGGGCTCAACTAGGACTGACTACGTCAGCATCCTTACTTTTTGTCCGCCAAGACTTGAGATCGGGGGCTGAGGATACGGTACCCAGAGCAAGCCTCTATTTTCAGTACTGATGAAAAGAAGGGGGAGCATTTTCACAAAACAAAACAAATCAGTCAGGCGCCACATGTATTCCGCTACTTGAATTCTAGATATCAAGAGGGAGCTTCATCGATCCATTCTTGCCACGGTGAACTTTGAAAGCTACTGGGTAAACTTCATCGCATTCAGTTACATGTACCATAGTAAACCATCTCGGAAGAGACAGTTGTCAGTGCTGATGTTCGATAGAATCTTCGCCACAATGCCGCATTTGCACGAGGAAAAGACTAACTTTTCGATGAGGCATTTGATTTAAGAACGATTTCAATAATATTTAGACCATATCTCTGAGTGGTTACTGAGTCATTTTGGAACCGAAATAATATCGGGACGCATGCTGGTGAAATTAATATGGTGGAAATGTTTCGTTTTGAAACGGATAGCATTAAAATATCAGCTGAAGTCATAACAGTTGTAGACGTGAATTCCTAACCGTATATCGCTGTGCGATGGATATCTTGATGATATTCTAACCTCAGAAGTGATGCACGAGTCTTAATTCATTCTGGATTACCAAATGTTTACCAAAATATACATTGGAATGAGAAAATAATTCCTCGGGGCCCGGAGTAAAAATTACTCACGCCAGATTCCTGGGATTCATGGAACCAGAATCGAATTCGTACGGGAGTCAAACCATCTAAAGGAATCAGCACAAAGAGGTTGATTTGACAGAACTCAGTAATTTCGTCCTTATTCGCTTTGCAATCAATGGAAAAGGATGAAGAAAATTAGTCACAAGTGGAAGCTTTTCCCAGTAAAATCAACGAACTATTCCAAAAAATACTCCAGGACACCTGAGCGGGTCATTGACACACCACGATACCTGGATACCTCTGCATCCCATTGTCTACACATTTGCACAGCAAGAAACATGGGAAATACGCCAAAGTCATATCTTAGACCTCGATCAATATCCTCTACTCGCCAAAGTCTATCGATCAACATCCCCCAACTTACCTGTAAAAGGTTATGCACATTCATTGGACGGGCCAAATGCTCGAGTGCTCCAGATGATAGATCTACGTAAAACTTGAAATATGTTTGTTCGCCGCGGTCTGCGCTTGCTAAGCTACGTAAAAGGTACGGAATCGGACGGCCTTTCACGTTGTTACATTGGACACTGGAAAAGAGTCTGCTAGACTGTATAAGGCCAAAACTACAGTCAAGAGCTTGAAAGGCATCAACCTTGATTCTAGACCATCCAAAATTCTGGGCACCATTAGAGGGCCTGATGTTCTGTCCATTTTGCGGTTATGTTGCAGTATGGAACCTCAGCGGGTCTCAACAGCAGGACATTAGAGTTACTAAGCCGGTGGGTACACTTGCGTTAGCAAAGTCAGGCTCGTGGCGTCGTTTGCTAGGCGTTGACGAGTAAGTTGGGGATATTTTTTAACAGAAACATCCCATTTGACTGTTTGACCTGCAGAACCAAAATGATTCGTCTTGGGTAGCCCCCAGCCAGTATGACTGTACGGTATGCTGAGTAAAATTGTGATGCTTTATGGGTTGTTAAGCGATGTCGTCGACGGATATAAGAATCTTAATTATGAAAGCCCAATTTTTCATGTTTCTCTATGACTTGCTCACGTGCGACTTCAGTAAACAACTTAAAATTTCGAAGTCCATCTTCTGGACACCGGTGCTTCATGGCTTCATCCTACACCACCTAACCACTCTCTGCAGCAGACTACCGAACTTCCTGTCAGTCCAGTTCTATTCACCGACCTGGCTTTGCAGAGCCTGCAGTGACGCAGTGCTCGCAGGCGTCTCAAGTGCATACTCCATTACCGAAAACAGAAATAGCCTCAGTATTTTTATCCGTCATTGCAGGCCCGGTGAGCCAGCACAATCTATCTCCGAAAACTCATGCGAAACACCAAATTTAAGTGAACTTTTAGTGAATTCATCATCATCATCAACGACAGCCAGCACATCTCCGAAAACTCATGCGAAACACCAAATTTAAGTGAACTTTTAGTGAATTCATCATCATCATCATCAACGACAGCACGACACGACTCAACACCAA
>NW_008751838.1:956005-965649 GCF_000715545.1 Opisthorchis viverrini
AATCATTCCGAGGTGCCTACACTTCCAGACATTCACTCAGGCAATCTGGATAGAAACTGACAACAAGAACGCCATTGACATCGGTTGGCAGCCATATCTTGTAGTGTCTCCAACCAGGCACAGTGAGGATCACGCGGTCCCCATCCTGGAAGGCGAGTAGCACCGACAGCACCCAAGCGTTTCGTGATCTCCTTCATACTCCTCTGCCAGGTGATGGGTTGGCCACCTCTCCCTTTACGCCACTCCGAATTGGGCATGGAAAACAGTACTCCCTTCGGCAAACGACAGTTCGGCATGCGTAAAACATGTCCCCAAGATACAAGGTTGATGAACACAGCGTGTGAAACAGAATTTCACGGTAACCTGAGACTGCTGAAATGTCATGTCATCAGTTTTTGCTATATAAGTGCGCCTACCTGTTGCCTACTTGCGCCTACTTGCTGGACCGCTTTTATATTCAGGTTACTAAGCTTTTTAGCCATTTTGATGAAAAAGGTTTGGAAATTGAAGTTGTGGTCTTCAAATGGGAAATGCAATTATGGATAAATGTAGCCAGTCATTTCTTCTCTGAGCCAGATAGTTTGGCGACACTCGCGCGTGCAGTTTTGCTGGGAGGCGAAATTCCATGTGCCATAAGATGTTTGATCGTTTTACACTCAAATACGCTTGCAGTTGAACATAGAACTGGTTTGGCGGTATGTACCACTGATGATGCGCGCGAGTAGTCTGTGGTCGTGCCGAAGTTCCGCTCCGCGTCTAAGGGAAGGTGAAGTTCATTAAAGGACTATGTCTAAACAGAACTGCTTTGCAGTATTCGTTTACAGTTGTGTATTAGTCAGTGATAATCCATGAAAGTTCCAGAAGACACGTGAGAGGTTCAGTTTTTTATAACTATGTGCATACGGCACGTTTATTTCCCTGTCCAATAGCTTGTAACTGCTTAGTTGTTGTTTGCTGATGAACGATTTTGCGGCGAAGTGCTATCATCCTTTCCCTCGTAACTCAGTTTGTACTGATAACCGTCGATTTGTTCCCGGCAGTTTTGTTGCAACGCGTGTTACCATTATTTTCGTGAGTTAATAAATGTATCAAAAACGAGCAATCCAGCGTAACAATAGAAACAAAACTCACACAAATCGGTAACGTTTGTGGTTTTTCGTGTAAGGATCACTCTGCAATTTTGATTCCTCACTTGAATCTCATATTTCAACTTTGTTTTGTTTAACTTTTGGTGGCTTGCAAGTATACTGAGCTAATCGTTGGCCAAGTTAAATCAACCTCAGTTCAGAAGAGCTTCTTCGTTCGGTGGTTTGGCGTAGAAACTATAAATTCCTCTGAGCCATTACGTCCGTTCCGTGCTTTTCGGACGCGTTTCTGAGCCAACCGTGTACTTGTCTACGGGCACTGCTGTTTACTGAGACATTATATAACAACACTACTTTTATCCGGCTAACTGTGACAGGTCATTAATGTAATGATTTTGGAGGTGTCAAAAAGGTTTTGCTAGTACGTGTGCGCAGTCCAGTGACTGTTAATCGTGTATGTTTATGGTCATGGACTTCTTCAAAATTGCTAGCACGTGACACTCTTGTGGCCGCCACTCCTGACTTGTATAGTGCAGAACCACTACAGTGAAATTATCGCTTGAAGTCAGTTAAGTCCATGCGCAACGTAGTATCACTCAACGCGGACAGGAACACCCAGCCTTATTTACTCCTAGTTTTTCAGACGATCAAAAGTATCAAAACATGGATGACAGCAAAGCTCTTTTTTTGACGCGTGTCCTGCTACAAACCAATGCCGTGAGAGATCACCCTCAAACCGACCTAAGCAAAAGAAAATTTAGCATGGGATGACTTCTTGTTTCAATGAGTCTAGTGGCTTACAACTGTACGTGTGCACCACCCCCCTCCCCCGGGAAAAAGACACAGTACTATGTG
Organism: Opisthorchis viverrini; assembly: GCF_000715545.1. Classification (NCBI taxonomy): domain Eukaryota; kingdom Metazoa; phylum Platyhelminthes; class Trematoda; order Opisthorchiida; family Opisthorchiidae; genus Opisthorchis; species Opisthorchis viverrini. Next base: position 957,946 of record NW_008751838.1, read on the forward strand.
GTAAGTCGTCGAGATTCTTGTGTAAGGTGGTACCCAATAGTGTGCGATGCACATATTTTGACTTTTAGCTTCTGTGTGTCCAAACACTATGTATGTTGCCGAGCAAATGGTGGAAAGTGTCAATGGGACAAGAGAATACAAGAGGTATACTTTTCATCGCCGCCAAAAGATATCCAGACGGACTATTTGGTGGATGTGAGATGATACGAATACTTACGAGTGTGTGAAAAATTCACCAACTTGGGAACGAATGGCTTCCTCATTTACGAGCACGCATTGCAGCTGGGCCAAACTGGCTGGGTTGAATACTATCGTAAAAGCTGCTCACATGGAAGACTAAAATGTCTTAAGTTGAAGTCAAACATGGGGAAATAAAATTATTATAGGATGAGGTTCTGCATGACCTATCCTTAGACGTACACTCCAAATTTCTCTGAAACCGTAATTTGAACCCACAAACCTCTAACATTTTCAGTATTTGATGGTATTTATTCGGACCCGAGAAACCTCCCCACATGGCCGCCGTTTTGCTGGAGGTTGTTTGAACGTACTTGATGTGCAGTATGCGCGCCGAATTCACATTTTAATGGCTGGCAGTGGCTTTGTATTATGCATCTGTGGAGACGATGAGAAAGTTTATGAAAAAGCTGATTGCTTTGCGTGTTTCTTCTGTATTGGATTTGGAAATAATCTCAAGACCATATGAACGATAACTGCACCCTCTATTTTTACGCAGACCCAAAATGGAGCAAACATTCGCGATCCGTGTAGGAAAAAGGCTCATATTGTTGAACCAGGCGTCCGCCAAGCACAGCCAAGGAATTCACTACAGCTAATAAGCTATTTTTTATTTTTCCATGATGTTCAGCACATCTATATCGGGTGCACGGAAATATTTTACCCCTACCGGTGTACTGAACGTTGATAGTGCCATTAGAAGAACTGATGGATTCATGGGCAGAATAAGCAGGCAGTACAATAGGGTGGCCAGAGCTTTGAAATCCTGGCAAACATTCAATTGCATGGGGAAGTCCTTTGGGTCCACGCTTTGCCGGAAAATGTCAGAGATACGATGAACTACGGGCCAGTCTACAGATTGGATATGGTAGTCGCAATACTGTAATCGCGACGTCGTACTTGAGTTTGTGAACAGCCTATACGTGAACATTTCGGGTGAGTTTGCTGGGGTTGTCATGGTAGTTAGGATGAGCCCAGAAATCGTTACAAATTAAGACCAGCGTAGATCAAAGGTATTCTTGGGTTCACCGAGGGTGCAAAATGTTCCGTTGTTGTCTTACAAATGATGCGATGAGGCAGCCGTGTCTACATTTGGAACCCAAAATAGGGAAATGTGTAAAAATGTCTACTAGAAGGCGACTAACAGACCACAAAAGTACAAACAATTCAGTGAAGTGACACTGTCAGATTTCGAAAACGGTGATCGGATTCATGTGTAGTTAATAGGCGTGTGGTCGATGAGGATGCTTGTAGGCATGTGTGACTATGGGTGACTGTATCAGCTAAATTGTGCGCAACTAAGGTACCTCATTGCGTGCAGATTATGTTCAAGATATTTAAAGATGATTGCAACTTGGCTACCATGTTCCCCCAGACAAGAGTTCACTGGACAGTGGGTGCCTGTCACACTGTTTGTTTTTGGTAAATGTGCTCAACTTACTAACTTCTTCGGGTTCCTTGACATTCCGATGGTTTTACCGGCCATTCGCTGAATTTTTAGTGCAGGCGCTGGTAACGCAAAACAACATTGGTGCTTTGATTACCCGCTAAACATACGAACACCACGGCCGCAGATTTCATAGTGACCATATGCGAATTCATGTCTAAGGCCATCGAAATGCAATGGTACAATTGAATGTGCGCTAAAAATTAAGAACGGAGCCCTAATTCAAACAAGATTAGGAAAGTTTATGGCGAGTTTAGTTGGAGCACGCACACAGAAAAATGAAACATTTTTGATGTTAAAATTTCCATATTAACAACGAAGTTTTTGCGCAAGCGTATCCACTGGCTAAGATCAGTCTTTAACAGAGCTTTTCAGCTTTCTGCCGGCTGATTTGTGGGCGTTATCAAAAGAATAATTCGATTGCTACGTGTAACAACGTTGGATTCTATCCCTCTTCAATTTGTTTTTGATGGATTAAATGCGCGAACGAAACGAACCGCTGATGTGTTACAATCTTGAAATGTGTCACAAGTAGTTATCCTCTCCCGCTGAACACTGCTTGGATTATTGACCATCTTTTTTCTTCAGCGAAGCGATATTTTCGATGGCAGATATATGAGTAACGAGAATGCAACCGGTCTGTCCTCCTGGCTCAGTGTACCGGAAACTGCAACATTGGATAATTCAGTTTTGAGTATAGGAGTTACAGTCGGGCCAACGGAAACCACAGCTGCATCCATAGACTCATCTGATATTACTAAACATTTCTGTAACCATCTCAGGAACTGGGAGGTTTGTATTGTGAGGTCAGCCGATGAAAATGGGGAGTCGCTGCTTATCACTGAAGAAATTTTACTACTGAAAGCGTTCATAGTAGAGTAAATTGAACGAGAACACATGTGGAATTCTGAAAAAATGAAAATCCAAAAGGTTGTGATGAAATATTCTACTGTGAGTGATTGGGTAGATTGTACCACTGAAATGGTTTATCAACGAGAATAGTGCACGACTTTGCATTGACGAGACATTATGTACCTCGGAATAGGCATCTCTTTCATGACTCTTAAACCTTCGAGTTCTGGTTTGATAAAGCCTTACATAATTTACTGGCGAAAGAGTCTGAATTTGATGGCGGAAATTGTGCTTCCATCGTGACTTAACTGAAGCCCGCACTTTTGTGCAAGTGCGAAAGAATGCTGGATATTTTGCTGGTGTTCATCTTGATTAGTTTCACGAATGGTAGTGCTATCCGAACAGGTATATGTCCCGGTAAGTTATTCCGCGTGCATAATGTCATTCCTAGCTTTTGAAGACATGCTACTCCAATTGGTACTACAAACAGTATTTGGCGAACTTGGTAAAGATTACTGCAAGTCTGAAAAGCCGTGCAGATTCAATAACTTTTCTTGATCGTTATCTGACTATGCGTGCTTTAATGATCAGGTACGCTTCTCCCCTACCCGTGTCATTCATTCGCAATGACGAGCACTTGAACCATCCACGGAGATTTAGAGAATTCAACGATCTATTGATCCAGAAACTCTGAAAGCATCGAAAATTACCAATAAACTCCTCGTTGTTACACAGACAGCTGTGAAGCTGCAATCTGGCGACAAACTGCAAAGCTTTCACTCTTGTTGATCTGGATTTTGATCCATTTTCTTCTAATATTCAAACGTTTCTGAAAGGATATTTCTTTTTCTGATTTTACACAAATTTCCAGCAATTTTGAGATGGCTTATTCGAAAAGTATGCGTTTTTAGAGAAGTGATAACCACCAGCGGCAGCGTCATTAAACAAGGTTTTAAAGGTGTCTTGTCAAACAAAATCAACAGTGTCAGGGAAATCTCTGAACTTACAAATAGATGCTCCCATATATCTTCCGGGTATTTAGTTCAGTATTGAAGCATTTACGACGTAAGAGATATTTAAGTATCACTGAGGCAAAACCTTTTGAATGAGTACGTTATGTCGATTGAAGAAAAACGGAGTGTGTCGACAAAAAAAGGAGAAAAAGAAAATACTGAGGTGCCTGAAGCTAGACTATATTCGAAGCATTTACGACGTAAGAGATATTTAAGTGTCACTGAGGCAAAACCTTTTGAATGAGTACGTTATGTCGTTTGAAGAAAAACGGAGTGTGTCGACAAAAAAAAGTAGAAAAAGAAAATACTGAGGTCCCTGAAGCTAGACCATATTCATTCGTAAGCTTGACACTGACATTCACTTGCAATCCATCCAAATCTAACTGAACCCTTGGCGAATAGAACCGTGGCAGCTGCATCCATCACAATAAAAATAGGTTTTTCAGGGCTAATGGTGATCTTAACAATATTCAACAAACTAGAACTAAGAGTGCGGCTTTGTGCTGACCGTGCGGGAAAATTCGGTGAAAATGGGGCGGCCTACCCAAGTGAAGCTATGGCTGTTCCTTAGCTATTGCTAAGTGCAAAGCAGTAAACTTCACAACTTCGTTGAACTTCTCAAAATGGATGGATGGGACAATATATGAATCTGGGGGCTGATATAAGGCTGCATGTGCAACTCCACTACCCTCAGTCAACTCACGAGTCACTAGCCAACCACACCACGCGTATCCAACCTTCTCGCGTGTCTGACGTGACATTCGTTGGAAGGATAACAACTGATATAACTTTAGAAATACCTGGTGTACGGGCCCTCAGCTTCATCTTATAAATAAATTTACGTTAAACAGTCACTTTTGACTAAAATGAATTCAAATTTGGCAATAAAATGCTAAGCGCAGAAAGCCACTGAAATCAAGCACTGTCTCTCAGATGGAACGTAGTCCGCGCCCGCAAGATATTAAAGTTTTAATTATGAGACTGACAGTTCGAATAACGCCGCATCTTATTCCCAACTAAAAACTACACACGTCACACCTTATTGTAGTTCTGTGGTGTTTAGGGTTAGTATTCCATGGCATACAACGTAACCCATGCTTTTTCTGCTCCCTTCAGTTGGTTCATATCAATTTTTCGGCCCAGAAACTGTGCATGCAATTGTAACATTTCCAACTGCTGCAGCTTCGTTTACCGAGGATAAGGAGGCTAAATGCGATAAATCTACTCATAAACATCGATGGTCCGATCAGCCTCAGACACCAGCTGAATCTGCTTGTCCAGTTTAATATAAAGTGAGATATACACGTTGAAAGCGTTAGCTTTCAGACAAGAACACTATTCACCGCATTACACAATCATATCTGTCAGAGCGATATACATTGATTGTCCCGTTACATGACCTTCTCTGAGGAAGGTGAGAGTTAGAAGCGCAAGTGAGTTCAACAGTAAGGGACTAATTGCCTCTGAGAATCTCCATCCGAAAGAAGACTCCACGATAAAAAACGGTCCTCCCAAATAGGAAACGCATGACCTAAACTTCAGGGACTATGAAGCGTGACAAACGGATTCACCGAGTCATTATTATCGAGAGAATGACATCGGTGTTTAACAATGATGCTTTTCTATCGTACATTCATGACTTATTTAAAAGCTTTATTATGAAGCAAATGATAGAAGTGAAAGGAGGACGGAATTTGTGATAGCCTAGGCTTGACAATTAATTTTAAGGGGCCTGCGGATGCCGAAAATGGGAAACGGATCGCAACAAAATCTCGTCAACATATACCATAGGGTGAAAGATTAATGCTGACTGAACTAGACCAAATGCGTATCGATAGCATAATCGGGGCATCAAATTCCCAGTGGAGAGCGCAAATGCTCGCAGCACTCAATACAAACCGCAAGAAACGCATGGTCATAGACCACAGCAGAACTACCAATTGGCTTCACTCACCCTTTACAAAGACTAGATTTACGAATTCATGGATTAATACACAGGATCATGGCATTCGCCCGAAATTCCCGGGTTGGTTTTATTCATATCGTTCAGCGGTTGTCGTTAGCTTGAAAGGCACATCCAAAATGTGTAGAGCTGCTCTTCAAATCCTCAGTACAGGACAGTAGGCTTTGCAACACGAGGACTTGCAAGAAACAGTGTAGCAGTGCAATAAACTACACATCCAAAATGTGTAGAGCTGCTCTTCAGATCCTCAGTACGGACAGTAAGCTTTGCAACACGAGGACTTGCAAAAAACAGTCTAACAGTGCAATATACTGAGTTTTAGATGAAACCTGTGTGCCAGTCATAGGAACGTTATTTACCGTGGAAACTACCTGAAATGGGAAAAATCCTGCAAAATTAAGTGTGGGCATTGAACTTGAAAATCTTCTCACCATGACAACACCGGGTTTTGGCTGCGTCAGCGGTAAAAACAACTGGTAAAATCTTTTCAAAACAGGGCAGAAGTAAGAACTAGGTCTCTTGGAGGTGACGATACTCCAGGGACTAGAGTTTAAGCACCATGAGGCGCGTTTTATAGTCCGGTGATATGAGATCGGCAACCATTTTTGTAGCAGGTCTTTGGACACGAATAATGAAGTTTCATCCTTGTTATGTTCTGAGCGGAAAAGTTGGTTTGCACGTTCGAGGAACGGTCGGATTTTGGCCACGAAGGGTATTTGGAAGTGCGTGCGAGTGATATGGGAGAAGGCGCGCCGGATCACCGGTAGAATAAGGAGTGCCTTTTGGGCCGATTTTTTAAGGTGAAGTGAGAAGGAGGTGTTTGTGGGGACACACCCTAATACTTTCGGGCATCCATCCCCGTGATGTCTCCTGGTCACTTCTTACCATGCTAGCCATAAGCGCTCGCTGAGTATCCTCTGAGTCGTGCATTGGCGCACTTTTTGTCCTTCAGAGGAAGGTGCCAGTTCAAGGACCACTGGTTCACAGCGACTGCATTTATTTGGAGGGCAGTGGCATTTGAACTCCAGAACTTCACCTCTTCCGCAAAAAGTAGACATGAACCTAAACGAGTGTATGGAGGGTCGTTGATATATATCAGAAACAAAAGCAGTCCCAAAAGAGAGCTTGGAGAAACTCCGATGGAGATGAGCGCCGGAGAAGATTGGGTAATGCTTATTGTCTGTTTTGCCTGAGATGATCGATTACTTGCAACCATTGAGCGCTATAACGTCTACGGCACACTTGACTCACAGAGCGCATTCCCTTATGTTCCAATGAATGAGTCTTATAAGCCGTCTACTGCATTTGAATTCAGCGGGACCTATACCAGTTTCGGCGCAAAACATTCCGAGCGACAGACGTAGTTGTGTGTTCTTGAGGAATAATAAAGAATATCACCAAGGTCGAACGGGTGAAGGATACAATTGTCTACATTGACGTTGCCGCATGCGGTAAAACTAGACGTGGAAATGATCGAACTTGTAGATATTTCCTGAAGTCCGCTAAAACATACATCACTTTGAATGACGCAAAGAGCAGCTTCACAACAGGAGGATAACTCCCCTTGGTTACAAGGTCTATAAAACTATTACCAAATCTGACGAAGAGCACGTGTGCAATAAGAGAACCCCGAATTGCACAAAACGAACAATCACAGGCCTGTCTATTTGCCTAGTGACCACAATAAACACAGCTGCTCTCTAAAGAAATTCATCCTCTGATGAAAAATGAAATATCTCGGCTTCGGAGGGTGTCCGAACATACTGAGGACCTTAAGAACGGAACATGGAATGCGGGATTTTGTGGCACGAACACATCCTTTCTCCGTTTTCTCCCAAATGACCCTGAGGAAAATGCGGAAAACCAATTCAGTTATCCATGTACAATAACATTATCCGCCAACTGGCCGTGATACGCATATATAAAAAGGTCTGTAAAAATACGCGTGTTGCGCCTATAGCAATCGAAGTTATCAAAGTAAAAATAGGATGGCGAAGTATATGGACAGCAAAAAGAAGCCAATAAATTTTTTTAAATAGCACAAATATCACAAAATTATCCTACACGTATTCATTTAAGGTCTTCTCAAATGCCGTGAAGGATGAAAAGAAAGCCACTTACGAATCCACGCCAGCGGCTAGACGCACAATTCATTTTTCTGTAAAACCCCTGCGGGCTAAATAAAAGCTTTA
>NW_008751838.1:966872-977971 GCF_000715545.1 Opisthorchis viverrini
ATTTTTGGTCATAGACACATTCTGCGAACAGCCGGCACATATTTCACCGCATGGTTCGCCTGGACAATGCCGCATGTTAGTGGTGTGCGTCGATTAAGATCGTCCAGCTGTCTGGTATTATCGACGTAGGTTCCACGGGGCTAGTTAGTTAGGCATCGCGTACCCCTAGCCGCATGTTAGTGGTGTGCGTCAGTTAAGATCGATGAACCTCGATGTCTTTCTAGCATAATTGGGAACCTATAATGAAAAACTCTGTAACTTCCAAGCCAACGCGCACGATGTTTAGCAAATAATTAGCGTGCACCACGGAATTTTTACTGGCAGCAAAGAATCATCGACCAAAATTGTTTGCACTACATCAAGTAACGTACTCAAAGCCGGCGGGGTTTATCCATTGGAGATTTAGTTCACTTAAACAAGTTGCCATGGTAAAGGATTTTCAAAAGTACAGGAGCACATACATTATACTTAGGCATTCTACACTATGAAGTGGCAAGTCTGAAAATGCCGTAGATTTCGAGAGCTCAATCTCATTGTGCGAATAGCCAGCGGCCGAAGCCATAGCAGACGAAGTTCAAAGCCGAATGTGCGCCAATAATTTTCGGAAGGAATCGATTAAAACAAATCGCAAAAAAAATGACGGCAGGCGGGGGGTTTCAGCCTACGCATATATGCAAAGAAGTGCAACATTTTGGAGCTAAAGTTTTTATTTCGCCCGCAGGGATTTTCCAGAAAAATGCATTGTGCGTCTAGCCGCTGGCGTGTCAATGAAATTTGCAAGTGCAACATGTTCCACGCAATGTAGTGTCTGAACTCTGTGACTTTCCAATGGCAGAAATTTTACAGCCGTGCTGGTCCTGCCTGACATTACCACCTCCACAAACCTGAGAGAACAACTGACAAGTTTTGAAACGATGGTGCCTTTGTCTCCCAATCGCACCACCTTCATGGTTCTGAGGATACTTAAAGTATGCGAAAAAATTACCTGAGTGCAGTGCACCTACTTCCCACTGATCGACGGTCTTTCAGAAATGAAAAAATAGAAGAACGAGTGAGCGGATGGTGTTAGGTTCTTGCGATCTTGACTGGGATTCAGTGTTGATGGCCACGAAGCCACAAATGAACGCTCCACGCTCGTTCTTCGTGCCATCCAGGTCCCTGCGACATGATGTTCAATGCAAATGGTTAATCATCAACCACAAATTTTTGCGTCTATTACGCTGAAGCCAATTACATCATACTCTCTATTATTGTCAGGTAAGTTTTCATTGTGCCTAAATGTTATATACATTCACAGGACATATATTTGAATAAATGTTATGTAACAAGACAGATGCTCGGCGGCTTTCGCGGGCGTCGGTGTCATTTCTTTGGGGGTTTCGAGTGAAACCTGCGAGAATTCCGTCGGGGGAGACGGCACATGTTATGCCCGACGGCGCATTTTGTCGGCGGCGACGTATGAAGAGAGGTGCAGTAAAGCGATGGCACTATCTTTCTGTTATGTCTTCTTAGTCGAGGCGAAGGATGTACTGTGGAGAAGCGAATGAGTTTGGGACCTATGCCACTCGCGCCTGAAGTCGCAACCAGGAATACTGGCCATAACCCAGTGAGTAATGGATATCTGATATGAGTACCTAGACGAAGCATGCTCGGCAGCATACGGTAACCTAGACTTTGAAACAGTCATCCGGGACGGCTGTGCCAACTGGTACATTCAGTGGAAAATAACCTGAGTCTTCTTCGTTTCTCGCCGGCGTTCACGCCATTATCAACAGAAGTGAGCAGCCGGGCGCAAAATGTTATGCGGAATTCCACATGGATCTCGCATTACCGCTCCCGATCATGTGTTGCTACTGCCGAAAAGCCTATCCCGCGCAAGACTGGCCAAGTGTTCGGGACGCTTGGCGGTCCGGCATCAAGCCGAGACCTGATTGGTGGAAAGTCTGGATCCAACAGTCAATCCTGACCCAGTGTTCTACGAATGCCGGCTACCGATGTCACACCCAGAAGACGTCAGAGTTTCCAGAAAGCTTCTGCCGCTTGCTTTATAAACATGATGCGCTACACAAGTACTCTTTGCTTCGTTTTGGTCAATAAAATAACTTGAGCAACTTTGATGGTGGTTTTGACGTGAACACAAGCTTGTGACGCTCGGATTGTGAACTAAGTTGAGGGAAATAACGTTTACACACCAAGTACAGAAGACTCGGTAGCGTACCGCTTGCGGGTGGCCGACCGGGATTAGCTTCGCTGCCTGGGCCGCCTGGCGCCGTACGCCCGGGAAAGGTTTGCCGCAACCATAGAAGAAACGTTGATTTAGTGCACTGCATTAAATCCTACCCTCTCCAATCTGCGCAACCCACAACGTGCTCTTGTTCTCTTACGAGATCATGGTTACTGGCATGTCATAATGTGGCCTTTGGAGCTGGGTACCATTGAAAGCCAATGGCTCCGTTGACTGCCCCCGGTAGGTGGCTTTTGCCACCTATTTTCAGCAGTTAAATACCAGTACTGAGACCACCCTCCGCTACCAGTGGTGACTGCTCCTAAATGCAAGTCACCGAAACTAAGTGTTGCTTGAAATGTCTAATCAGGTGTTTGCGAGTCGACTGTCTGTTTATTTTCGTCGGATTTCGATAATTACCGTCGTTTCTTGCAAACGTTTGCCCATCAGATTTGCACAGGTTGTCTGCCGTAAAATCCAGCCTCTCAATGTGGCGCTGCAGTGGAAACCAGTGTGCATCTTTCATGCAAGCTGGGTGTAGAGGGCTCTGGACTTTTCCAATTTGATGGCAACTGCTGCTCTTCCCTTTCCTTTTAGATACATTTCTGCAACCCGTATTTAACGCCCCTGTATTTTGGCTACAATAGGTGTTAATAAAATTAGATTGTATAATTGTAGTTATATTGTGTGATATATATGTATAATGTAATTATATATTGAATTCACATTTTTCTGATGACGCAAGCCTCAACTGCTACCAAAGCATCCGATCCTTTCGTTGCCTAGGTGAAAAAGATGGCGTGATTCTCCGGTGTCGTAAATACATATAAATCGGTCGGGCGATCTAGTGCCTCCAGGTCAAAAGGGGTCCACCTTTATCAATGTTTAAAGCAGGATCGCCCTTGTACCAGCGTAAATTTTGCGCACTGTATAATGAGCGCCGTGAATAACAAAATAATTATGCACTGAATACGCCTCTATTGTGCTTCACTTCGAGCCCTTTATCCGTCAACCACAAGCTGCTTGCACACTCGTCATAATTGAAAGCTCTCTGAGCCGGTCTTTAATCATACAGGTGCCGAAGATTGTAAGAGGGAAGTGCATTGTAGACTTGCGTAGCCAACATTATACATTCCGCTCGGTAAGTGGGCCTGTGGGTTACAGCCTTTGTGTTACATTGTGTGCAAATGCATTGTAGACTTGCGTAGCCAACATTATACATTCCGCGGGTCAGTCAGAGGCTACGCTCAGTAAGTGGGCCTCTGGGTTACAGCCTTTGTGTTACATTGAGTGCAACATTAGCCCCTTTTAGAAGAGTACTTTCTCCGGTTTATCATGGCTTAGGTGCACCGGCCGGTGCCTGCGTTGCGGTACGCGAGGCCGGATTTTGTTCTTCGACCGTGTGTGATTGAATTACCTGTTACTTGTATGGCTTAAGGACGCAAGTTTACTAACAGGGACTTCCTGGCCGAACCGTGAATAAGAGGAAGGCATCCCCACGTAGACCCGAAGATTTAGCGGGCACGCCATGGGAGTAGGAGAGGGCGGTGCTTCTCTCAAGGTAGGGGTTCACGCGAAAACTGGAAATAAATCTTAACAGCCAAGTGAGCAAGGTTGTACATCAATACTCATCACCGATTAAACGAAAATGGCAGACACTGCTTGCAGAATGCGTCCACAATTGCTCCTCATTCTTGGGCATCGTCATCCGAACGGTAAATCACCGTGTATTCTCACAAAGAAATTCGCGGTTATTGTTGGTTCACCTGATTGTGCAGGAATCAAAAATAGGTGGACATCTCTGGCACAACAGCAGACACTATCCCTGGTCTGTGTGCTGAAAAGGATGCATCGATTGTTCTGTTAATATAAGCTGCATTTAGGGTGGTTAGTGATTAATCTGAACACACAATAATACGGGTCCCCATAGCGAGTGAATACGAGTTGTATGTTGGAACGCCTTCTAAGAGATCCTTCACAGATCCAATTAAAAGTCGTGTCTGTCATCCGACGAACGGTTTGCGCATAATTGATCAACGCTGAGTGAAAACAGTTGAACGGTAGTAATAACAGCGGACTTTGGGGTTTTTAAATGAGTTCCTTTTCAGTAGCGAGTAAACAGACAAAATCGCCGTTTATTTGAAATAAAATGTATTTACGACCAAGCTGTATCAAAACAAGGCCCCGTTAGACTACAAAAAACAAGATATTGTCTGTAGTGATTACAATTACAATTTAGTTCACAATGTAATTATTTGCCACATAAAACCTCAATACTACTGTATGCTATGTTAAAGAACGTCAATCAGCCACGCTTCCTTTTACACGTTCCGCCCGTTATTTTTTAGCCATTCAGAATGGGGAACGATCAGGGGTCTCATGGCGTCATCCTCATTCGATAAACGTTGGAATTCTCGCAGCGTGGACTCGAATCTCACGACTGAGCAACACTAACGACCGGGCAAGTACTCGAACGTCTGCCTAGTCATGTCGCGTCCATCTGACGATAAATTCTGTGAACGTACAAAGCATCATACCATACAACCATTTTACTTGGCACCACTCCACTGGGTAAGGTACTTGGCTTCAATGAAATTGGCCTTATCGTCGTTAATATCCTCTTGTTCGCGTTTGGCATGTCTTGGGCACCGGGACCGCAAGCAAAACAAGCTAGGAATGACCATTTGTAGCTCCGTACTGGTTTGCGTGCCATCCTAACCTAGGGCCTTAATGGCCGTGAGACAATAACAGCCCAGTCCAGACCACAAAACAGACTCTGGATGATGCAAATGCCGAGGCTGACGTGATCGTGTGAGCGGATGACGCCCAAGTTCATTCAAGTCGGACTTAGCGCAATACACGACGTTATGAATCGGCTGTGCGTACGAACGAAACAGTCTTAAAGACTTCTTGATTAGGACTCCGATAGCCAGCCTATCCAGTTTTTCTGGTTTTCAGAAGGCTTTTGCTTAACAACTAATACATTTGGTTTGTAGTCATCAAGAGAATCAGTAGTAATAACGCTTCGAATCTTAATCACTGGCAGCTAGGTGTCTGCTGGGCTAATACGTATTGTATATGAGTGATATCACCCATATAATCTGCACGACAGTGGCATAAACGACTCCGCGTAACTACGAGATGACCCAGGCAATCAGAGCGCGGCTGATCCGAGTCACGTGATCCATACTATAACATAGGACTACTCCATACTAGGCCTAGCTGCTCAGCAGAGGCTTGAACCAATACCTCGAGTTGCTAGAGGACCAAGTGGGATGAGCTTCTGCGCGGTTCAAATCCAGGCCATGTTGTCCGACTTCTTTTGGACCTATCCTGTTAGCATGTTACTTAACGGAACACTACCGCTTTTGCTAAAGTGAGCTTCTGCGCGGTTCAAATCCAGGCCACGTTGTATCCTGTTAGCACGTTACTTAACGGAACACTAACGCTTTTGCTAAAAGTCATGCTGTAGCACACAATATGGTTATCTAAGATGAAGGCGACTTAATGTTCTGAGTGCGAAAATCTTGATATGCGTACAAATCCAAGACCACAGTTAAGTTTGAATCTAGATTTCCGAAAATACAGATGTCGAGAAATTCCCAAACTTTTATTGGAAGAAGTGGTGTTGGTGGTCGGAAACACGTTGCGCGAAAAAACGAATGTCGGTGGAGTACATTCTAAGATTAAGTTTACCTATTCATTTTATGAACGCCATATTGTGCATATTTACCGCAGAAAAGCGGAGATCTCCTGAATTAAGTCCATTAAATTGTTTCATGCTGTTTTCCCTCTTGCACTGACATTCCGTCTTTTCTTAGTTTACGCGCTTTAACCATCAACTCGGTTTTTCTTGGCTTGTGCACAAATGCAATTTGAACGCGCGCGCTTCTTGACAAGCGCACAACTAACCAATCAGAATGCTAGCGTGTGCATGAGCTGCATGCCGCACGGCAGTTGAGCACCGAAAGGGTGCTGTGGCCGAACGGTTTTTTTCCACGTAACTACCACACTACTGTGTTTAATTTTCACTCTCGTTTGCCGCAAAAGTACACACTTATTCCAAAGAGGGGTTAAGGTACTGACTATATAAACCCTACTTAAGTATGAGAATTCTCATATATCACTATTGGTAACTTTCACTATATTTCCGGCTCATATGCCACGTTGAGTGAATGATTAGAGCGTTCATTACGCCCTTCTATTCTGTCATGTGATCTCGATCGGGCTTGGAACCACACGACCCCAGCAACAGTGGGCACCGCCGAACGGATATCACTATTACCACAACCTTTGGATTTTTTAGAACCACACGACCCCAGCAACAGTGGGCACTGCGGAACAGATATCACTTACCACAACCTTTGGATTTATCGTTTTTGTGTCCTATGAGGAGCTTACTGATTAAAATGGTCACCAGGAGATAATTTTATTCAGTCGGTTTATTTGCACTGCAATTGTTTTTTCCTAATCTCTTTTATACCCTTCTGCCAGCCCAAAGTTTTGCCGCATCTTTGCATCCGTCACATGAATCGGGCACGGAAAACAGCACTCTCTTCGGCAAACAAAGGTTCTGCGTATGCAATACATGACCTCACCAACACAGCTTTTGGAGCTGGAAACACCTCAATGGAAGCCCTCATGGCACAACCGAATACTCGCGTTCTGTCTCCTTACAGAGTCCCCGACACCAACCTACACGAGCCGTCGTCCTGAGGTAACGATTGTCAAACATCTGAAGACATCTTAGTTCCGCTGCGCGAACAGGCCAGAACTCAGCCAAAAAACACAACAGTCCGCACTGCAGTCTGATACACGTTCAGAGATATCCCACTTTGACGCCATATGTGTCCTGATTAACCAAACGCGACCCGGGCCTTGCAGATTTGTGCATTGACCTCATCTCTCACATTACATGGAAAACTAATACAAATCCTACGTTACGTAAAATGCTCCACAATTTCGAGTGCCTCCCATGGTATTGTACGCGGCCTGTTCAGTGACTGCATGACCATTTTGTGGGTGAAAGGTGCATACTGACTTTGGTCAGCTCATCCAAAAACACCTACACCTTCTCTGCATAATACACATGGACAAGGTCTTCGTCAAAGGCTATTTAAACACTGGGATTTTCGAGATTTGAGAGAACATGAACCTTTGAGGCTGTAGGGGACTCCGTGTTCAACGTCCAGATTCCTACGTCGGCTATGGACTCGAGCTGCGTTACAGCTAGTGGCCACGGTAGCTGTTGTTTGAAGTATTCGGCTCACCGGTCGAGGTGTTCTTCATCCAGAATGGTCACGTCCTTCTAATCCTTGATGGTTTCGCTCATGGGTCGTTCTCGGCGACTGGTTGCATGGAACAACTGAAACAATTACCATAGGACAGTACCGGTTTATTGGGCCTATTCCATTTCCTTGGCTTTCCTTGTTCACTTGACGGTCGGCTCGCACGCTCATTTTCATATGAAGTGTGATAATTCGTCGCGTCAATTAATGTTCGGGACCGGTTGGGATATTTCTCCGAGATTTAAGCTGTGGCTCTTTTCGGTCTGATACCCAGTACTTGAATGAGCCCGACAGTGTCTTATCACGGGCTAAACTCCCAGCACTGTGCAAAGAAGTGGCAGTCTGGCACCAATATGGATTCACATCTGATGGTGGAGCATTTTGAAGACTCTAGAAGACGGTTCTGGTAAATTCGTCTGAGATCCGGATCTGCCAATCTCTCAGTTGCTAGTAGATTTTTCTGCACCTTACGCGGCCCCGGAAATCGAAGGGAGAAGCGACTCCGAATGAGTGCGTGATCGGAATCTACACGTGTTCCGAAACGACCGGCAGTCAGTTATTAGTCCACTCCAACGTTAAGTGATGGTACTGTGGTTGATTTGAGTTCGTGGCCGGCATGTCGTTGGAGAACACTATGTGGCCAAACGACTACGGCTATTTCGGAAGTTAGTACCGCATGAAAACTTGTGAATCTCATGAAATTCACGTTGCCAGATGAACCACCCAGAGGCGATTATCAACAGCTACCCTTCTCTATAATTTCACGTTTCCGGTACAATAAGAAACAGCTACCCAGTCAAGCAAAGATCCTTCCGCGCGGTCGTTCCAGCCATCACATCACGGTATGGTCCACTTCTACAATTCTGGGCGTGTCTGGGTTTACTGTGAGATTTTAGTTAAACCTTACCATCGTCTTACCCCTTCCCCATTTTCGTTCAGTTTATTCGTTGACATTATCATGGAGTGTACTCTCCAGGGGGTCGTGAATATTGTTATCTAAATAACATCTGGAGAAAAGTTGATAGACTAAGATTATGTGGACCATATTTCCTAGTTATTTAACCAGCAATCTGCACTGTCTACTGTCAGTAGAGTTTTGGTTATGGTCCCCTGTTCCGCCATGTGATTTGCGGCTTAGGCTTGGAACTTTACTTCAGGCTGGCACTCATAAATAACATCTGGAGAAAAGTTGATAGACTAAGATTATGTGGATCATATTTCCTAGTTATTTCACCAGCAATCTGCACTGTCTACTGTCAGTAGAGTTTTGGTTATGGTCCCCTGTTCCGCCATGTGATTTGCGGCTTAGGCTTGGAACTTTACTTCAGGAGTTCTGGCACTCACCTACCTTTTTGAAACTTCAGAAGGAAAAGCCTGAGTTTGTCGATAAGTTTATTTGGTTTGCGGTGGCGTATGCGGTGACTGCAGTGTAACAAGTTACATCAATACAGGTATCTCCAAGGCGCGAGCGTTATTCACAAAACTGCGTGAGACGTATGTCGATGGCGTTTGAAGGTTGCCCATAAAACGGCCATATAGCAGTGCTTCTGTGTGGCGACGAAACTTGATCTGTCACATACTAAGCATAGCAGTGTTCTTCGCTCTAAGCGCTTGCTGGTGAGAGGTTCGTGGCGGATAGGTCATTAAATGGTAGCGCGAATTCGAAGTGGATGCTGTGGAGTTGAGCGCCGTGGAATCTTGATACCACACTTGGTGGGCTCCTTTCGCGTGTTCGGACACCACACTCCCAAAACTGACCTCTTAGTCGAACTTCCTAGCTAGTGCCTATCTGTTGTATGTTGTGCTTGTGTTGGGCGGAACTCGCAGAGGGGGTTGATTTAGTCCTACTGATTGCATCCTGCTCCAATACGAGACTCAGATGTTCTTATTCAATAATTATGGATGTCGTCTTTCGATACATAGGATGTTTTGCAATCACTTCGTACTCCCTTACTTTTTCACCTTTTATCAAGTACTTCCTTAGTGACTGCGTTGTCCACAACAGCTTTATTGTTGTCACTGATGATGATGACCACGAATAATGGACGCACTGGATTACGATCTTTGACTTTAGAAAAAAAGCGGTTGCTGCATCGTCGGTTGTTTCAGTAGCCCCATCCAAGTAGTGGTGAGCAGATGGCATGGTCAACACCTATGTAAGCCTCCACAGTACTTCTTTAAAAAATGGCTGATTTCATCTACGGGGTTTGAGACCAAGTGACAACCTTCATGACTGTTTGGAAATCTTTTCGACATTATAGGATGTAACACCCCTTCGGCACCTAGCTGCCGTTACCCGAAGGAAGCACGATGGCTGGGATACTGCCAGGTTGCCCAAGGCTGGATAGAGGAAGTCAAGATACAGAGATCAGGTTCGAACCACGTACCTTTCGATCAGTAGATTCGCGCTGTAACCACTAAGCCATTTAAATCAGTTGCGATGCTTTGTAAGTAAGCTGGTCAGCAGAACACCATCAAAAAGTATTCTCCCGTTTTGCTTTTCTGATTTCTACTTTTGGTATATGTTCGTACAACCCAAACTCAGTAAGAGCAGATTGCTTAGACTATCGGGTTTGTCGTCACGCGTCAAGCGTAATTACTTATCGATATGAAGACGTCTTTGTGGGAGGAATCAAAGTTGGGCATTGTTTAATTTTTTACTCACCTATTCTCTGTTATGGGCTCGAAAGAGCGCAGTGTTTGAGGCGTGAACTTACCGACCGAAATGTCCGTAGTTCGAACCTAACCTCTGCATTTCGACTGTTCCTATCTTGGCTTAGGTTACTTGGCAGTATCTCAGCTCTCATGCTTCCTTCGGGGGACATGGCAGCAAGACACCGGGATGCTCTTACCGCTGCGCAATGTCAGTAACTAGATGGAACGCACTACCCCTCCGAGCACTGAACAAGTTCCCTTAGGCGATATTTGCTTCCTTTTGAAGCTTCATACTGCGACCCTGAAAAAAAGCTCTTACGGAGAATTAGAATTAGAATTTAAGCCCACAACAGCCCCAGATTTTCACATAAAACATGCTTTTCACTTCCTATTCTCCAGGTTCCATATGTTGTCGTTCATTCTCTGCGGTGTACTTGTAACTATTTTTGAGGTTCAGGCTGTGGTGCTGAAAGTCACTCCCGATGAACTGAACGCTGTTGATTTTTCTAACATACCGCAGGGTGCCAATCCGGCCGTTGTATTTGTTCGTAAGTCCCCTTTTCCACCTCTACTCCTGTTTTCAGTTCCGAATCCATGTGAAACGTGTGCACGTCATGAGAAGCTTTTGTCAGACTTTTCTGTTGGTGCAGTCTATCCAGGTTCGTTTGGATTCGACCACTTTTTGTTATGTTTAGGTGATGTCTACCACGTCAATTCCAACTCTCCATGGGGAATATCAATAGACGTACCTTCTGTTGTTCTTATTGATGCCGAGCGAAAATTGCCATATTGTGGTGAGTTCAGTATTTCGTCTAGATGTATTTAGCTCATGTCATCATCATCATCATCATCATCAAGGATAGCAACATCAGTTTGCCACTGATGCTTCACTGCCGTACAACCATAAGGTTTGTCTAGTTATATATATATAT
>NW_008751838.1:981594-996189 GCF_000715545.1 Opisthorchis viverrini
CCAAAGCCCTTGGCTGGAAAGCCTAACCGCAGGGCAGCGGTGTTTGGCGGGGAAATGCAAATGCATTACCTTTTCTACGGAACAATTTGCCACACATGTTCCAACCCCCAACCTGGAGGGCCAGGAGACTGTGTTCGTCAGACCTCTGCCCATGGACCAACCTGGTACGAGAGACTCTGTGAGCATCGAAGGGACACTCCCCAGTATATCTCATTGGGTCGTCGAGGGTGCTACGGTTGAACAACGTGTATGTATGATGTGTTGCATCTTTCTCTCTATGACGGACACTCCCCAGTATATCTCATTGGGTCGTCGAGGGTGCTACGGTTGAACAACGTGTATGTATGATGTGGTGCATCTTTCTTCTCTATGACCTCTGTAAAGAATTCTTGTGTATAGAGGAATATCACTGGCGGAAGTTGGTTCGTCAAGTGATTGCGACTTCTGGTACATTTTTTGTCAAAAGCGTTTCGTATGAGCTCTGAGTCTACCTTGTCATGTGGCATCACTTGTTCGACTTGGTCACTCAACGACCTTTTGGACCGTTTACAACATTCTGTTGAACGAGACTTTACTTCCATCAACTGCCGATTGCCCGTTTTCCCCTTTTAGTTACCAACCCGTTTTGGTTGCTTATTGGATTATTTATTGCTATTTTAGCCATTAAACTTATACAGACCAGAAGGTAAAGTGCCGAGAATATCGGTGCTCTTCAATCTTAATATGCCACTACTGCCCTGATCATCGAAATTGCCATCCGCTCTACTGCAGTTTATCCAGTGCAGAATCATTAAAACTATCAAGTTCCCTCCATCTCTCCATCCTTTTCCGCCATTTTTCTCCCAACCTAAATCTACCCATTGAACTATCCATTCCTATCTACTTACCCTTCTTGATCCACTATTTTTTGACAGCTTGTCCTGATCATAAATCAAAGTCCTTGGGACGCAAACACCTAAGAATTTCGGTTTCCTATTTCGAGCACGCAGTTGTCCACCAAGTCAAACTTCTATTTTGTGTATCTTACTTTGCTCCGTTGCCGTGTTGCTTATTCCTTCTTAATTCTATCCAACCCAAAGTTGTAGCGATGTCCCTTCACAGATCAGTAGTCTGCAAGCATTTATCAGAGATGTAACATCTCTTCATTTCACCGTTGATTTCACGGAAATCGGCCATAGGATCTGGCTTCCACAGTCCCCATCCGCAAATCTTTCAATGTGTTACATTTAAACAACAATTATTCCTCCTTCCCATAGACATTTCCTTTCGGAGATTTTCACGAATCTGCATGCGCATGGTCTTCAGTTAATCAAATGTTTAGTTTACATGTATCTAAACCCCTCTTGAGGTTTCGAATTTCCCATTTATGTTTTTTGGGGTTTTGCTTGGGTCTTTGATCGTTGGCTTTTATTTCCTGTGCAATCCATTTTTGCTTAGTAGGAAGTGGAATGGCCTCTATGAGCAGAATCCAATTGAAGTGGGTGGGTTCTACGGTTAACCTTAGTTGATGCTCCTCTCAAAATACTCCCTATAGCGGAGACTTTTTCGCCACGAGAGTCATGTCAAGTTTCCAACGTTTTGGCCGGGTTGGCAGACCGTTGGTTATCTGCTTATCTGAGTTGGCAGAATCAGGAATCCAAACTGCCGAGG
The DNA here is from genome assembly GCF_000715545.1 of Opisthorchis viverrini. Lineage (NCBI taxonomy): Eukaryota > Metazoa > Platyhelminthes > Trematoda > Opisthorchiida > Opisthorchiidae > Opisthorchis > Opisthorchis viverrini. The sequence goes on from NW_008751838.1 coordinate 983,245, forward strand.
GATGGCATGTGAAACAACTTTGATTGGTGATTCAGAGTGCTCTGACTACGATGGTTTGGCCATGTGCTGCGCACGCCGAAGGACCGTCTGCTGAGACGCATGTTTTCCTCCGTGCCTCCTTCAGAATGTTGCAAACCGAGAGGTGCACAACGTATGATTTGGCCGAAGGGCGTGAAAGTTTTGGGGTCTTTGGTGCAATATGCCTTCCAGGCTCTAAGTATAATTACGGCAGTGAAGTATCAATGTCAACACTGATGTTGCTGCCTTTGATGATTATGATGATTCAGAATGGTTGTTGGTGAAGGCGTTCACAGAGATGATTCGTCAAAGATCTCGAATTACAGTCAGTTCTGTTGGAGTGGTCAGGAGTGCGATATAGGAAGAGCATGTTGTACGTAGAAACATAAATTACAGTTTACGACTGGGACATAGAGTATTTATTCCTTCTTCAGGAGGGTCGCATACTAGGTCCTAGCCATTGTGGACTCTCCCCCTAAGGGAGTATCACTTACTTACTTACTTTCGATGAGCGGTTTTATATTACTCTATCCTTTCCACTTGCTTTGCATAGGTCCACCAAATCACTTACACTTAATGAATGCAATTCATCAGTTCTCGGCGGGGGTTCAGTCGGCTCGCTTGGATGACGCGAATTTCGAACATGACACTCAAGCCTCTACCGGCGGCACTACTGGCGATTGGCTTATTGTTTTGTGAGTTCTGAAGGGCGTACTCCCATTTGTGAAACCTGACACTGCCCCTTCCAGTGGCACACTTCAATTTTTTAATTGACTGCATTGTTGAGGTATGCGTTTGGACAAGTGATCCTATAGCATTAGGAGCAATTTTCGTTTTGACCTATGATTGTGAAGTCTGCAAGGCAGTTGTTTCACTGAGATCACATTTCGCTCTATTAAGATTCAGTTGTTAGTGATCATCCATTTGTGGCAAGGTATGAGTGCCTTACTAACAGCTACTATTTCTCTCCTAGCTAATGGACGGTCGTTCGGCGGTCATGATATGGTGGATTGCTTACGCTACCAATAATGCACGTAATTTAAACTATCATCCTCATCTCTGTCGAACCCGTTTGAACTGATTCCATTCACTATTGTCATTTTTACGAACCACCCGCAAGGTCACATTCGGAGTTGAGTGATGCCCAAATTATTTCATGAACCCTTCGAAAGTATGAAGTCTTGTTTTAACTACAGTTCAACCTTCAGTACATTAGGCTCCGCGCTTGCTTTCAAGCACATGCTCTTTGTGTTCTTCTCGTTTCACTTGATGCCGTCTACTCGATCCTTTTACTTTTCAGTGACGCAATGACTGAAGCCAGCTTACACATCTACGATGGTCTATCTCTTAGGTAGGTTTGCACCAGTGGTGGGTTGGAAGAGTCCAGTTGAAGAGATTGAAATTAGTGGTGTGCACCTTTCTATCTCACCTACAGGAAAGGTTTGCCGTGTTCCATCTTTGTGCCATTGTTATTATCCGTTCTCATGATTTACCGATGTTCCGACGTACAGGATGAATCGCTGCTGACAGTCGTAATTTCTTACTTTTCCCTCCCAGTCTGATGTGATTTTTCCACTTTTACGGAACATAAGAATTTCGCCAATTACGAGCTTGATGAGTTTGGAGCGATCATCAGCTTAGGTGTCGGATGAACTCTTCAGCACGTACGAGTTGTACAGTTCATGCGTCTCACATTGCCCACCTTCCTCATCCAGATTAACTCCACAGGACGACTCATTCCCTAACCGGACTAGATCAGGTTCACCTATCATTGTATGCTGGGCTTATGTTGAGTGAGGTTCGCAAACGACGCAGGGTTGATCAGTCTACTGGCGTCTCACTCTGACAAGATGCTCGTATGTATTTGTTTTTATTATAGACACCTTATCCTTATTCGTTTTCCTTAAGGACATAGTACTTCTTTGCAACAAGTCCCTCCAATTTCCATTTCTTCCTTCTATTTACTAGGGCTTCTCACCCTCATGGTTGTATGGCAGCTAAGCATCAGTGTGCATTATTAGTGTATTGCTGTCGTTGATGACGAAAGACGGACGCTCACTATTTGAAAACCAAGTGTGGAATCATTTGCCGATGGTCTTCGACGCCGCGCCTCAGGATCATAGGATGAATCAATGGGAGTCAATAGGTAGGCCTAGTTACTGGCCATCTTATGCCACCTTTAACTTAGCAGAAAAGCGAAACATCTTCACATCTGTTCGGAGGCCATCACAGCCATTAGGCCATCTCCTTCAGTCGGCTATCGCCATACGCTTAGTCTCTTTGTCATTGTGAGTGAAGCTAGAGAAAACGAAACGTGCATGCTTTGGGGTTTTGTGACTGAGTAGCTTACCTAGGCTCCTCAGTACCATTAAACCTCGTCTGGTGACATTAACACGTGGCCGGCCTACGGAGCCTCAACGTCTACTCGGAACTCCTGTCGTTAATTGTAAAGGTAATCGTAGGTGATATTTTGTGTTAAGCTGGACGTTACCCCAATTTATGCGCGATCCAAGATTATAGTTGAAGGTTTGTTGGTAGTAGAGGAGATTTTCCTGTCGTTAATTGTAAAGGTAATCGTAGGTGATATTTTGTGTTAAGCTGGACGTTACCCCAATTTATGCGCGATCCAAGATTATAGTTGAAGGTTTGTTGGTAGTATGAGGAGATTTGGGAATTCTGGTGAACGTTTCGTCATGTTCAAGACTCTCTGGAGTTTCGTGGGACATTCACACCGCTGATTATTCCCAATAAGCGTGAAACAGCTGCACAGTGCTTCTCGGTCTTTCAGCATATATTGGCTTAGGATGAAATCCCCACCGAAATTCCTAAATCTCCTCATACCACCAATAAAATATCAGTAGCTCATAGGAGGAATAAAATTCACCCATCGAATGAAACTACCATCCGAGAATGTGTTTCCCGAGGAGCCCGTCAACACTTGTGACCACCTGATGTGGATACCGTGATTAAAGTGTGAGCGGCTCTATATCCAGTCTGATTGAGAGCAGATCACACCGCTGTTCAGCCACTCTGGGTCGACTGGTTGTGTGTTCAACCACTGACCGGAAGGTTGCGGGTTCGATGCTTACTGCTGATGATTTCAAGTCAGTATGTAGCATTTGTTACTGCCTTTCGGCATAGATTGGCTTCACTTACGGGATGGAATCTCCACCCAGCAGAAAGTTTTTTTATTCACTCTGACCGGGCTCCGACGACTCACTCCCTCGCCCCTTTTATCCTTTTCGGTGGAAGCGGTAGTCAAACAGCGCAATGTGGCATCCTGTTTATAGCTTCTTGTTAGTAGTTTTAGGAGCATCCACTTGCTCGCTCGTTGATGGCGAACCCCTTTATCGGTTCTTTGTGCACAATACTGACCTAGTAGCAATCATAGCAATCTTATCCTGAGTTGGTTAAGTAGAGACTCAATCGAATTTCCATCCTTGAATACTATCACCTGGAATTTAGCATGGCTTCAGATTATTCGTAATTATGACTTCCGGCGTAGTTACATCCATTTCTGTGAAACAATCAGCCACCAGTTCTGAAACGTCTTATTGTGACCGTCAGACATGTTTATTCCTGTCGTAATGAACAAACTGAACATAATTGCGCAAGCACTGACTGATTATACCATGCTATCGTTTATTTTTGAAGAGCATGGTTACAGACAAAAAAGTAAATGCAGACGATGAATGTGGAAGGATTACAGGAGAATATTAGGTAAAAAGATAGAAGCATCTCATTCGAAGTCATGTCACCAACAGTTCCAGTCAGACAAGATTAATCCCGACGTATGTGAGAATGCTTGGTATGGAAACACGCGTGTAAAGACCAACAACTGAGGAAAGGACAAACAATGCTGAGTGCTCTTCAAGGCGCGGTAAGCACTAGCACAACAGGCACAGCGTTTCCGTCTTACGTGTGAGATTCAATGGCAAGAATGTACACTCGACGCCATAAAAGTGTCGTAAGTACTAAGAGAGCCCACAATGGCAAGCATACACAGGTCACTGAGTATGACCTTAGGAAGTCCTCATCCAATAACGGCCTTGGTGGACTGAGGAAAGCAGATCCCTCGATAAGAAGTGATCACCGGCTGGTGAACCGAAAAGGCGGCATCACAATCGATTGCACGTGTGGCTGAAATTATGGTGGGGGAATATTAATCAGCACGATACTTCCTCTTCTCATTCCACACAGTCACTCCGCACCCATTCAAGACTATGCTGACGTCTATCACAGTCGCTCGGCGCTCCCGAACAGCGATTAGGTCAGGCTTGATGAAAGACGTCAAGGTAGGTGCTCTCAACTCCTCGGAAACGGTGAATATGAAATCACCCGACAATTTAGATGTGATTGCCAGATGACAGTAGGTCTATCCTCTAGTCTTATAATGTGCCTTGGAGCGATACTGGTCATTATAAACTTCGATTTTTCAATGATTTGGTCCGTCACGAAGAGACTGGACCGTAATGTGACAGTGTGTATACCTTGGTTACCCATTGAGCCATACTGCGGGATGTCCGCGCGACACTCGCAGAGTATCCGATCCCAGTTCGGTCGATGGTTAGAGTTCTGATGAACACAGTCAGTTGGTCCTCCGGGTTGTGTGAGGAGGCATTTGACGAAGTGTTCCATAAAAAATGTTCATGTACTTGCATTTCCTGACTGACACCCCTGCGGTCACGTTTTTTAGTCAAACGCCTTGGTTAACGACCCTGGTCGTCCCCCTGACTAGATACAGGCGCCCTGGCCGTATCCCAGCACACGTACGGCGATAAACATAAATGAACTCATGCCACATCAGCCGCCGCGTGATGTTATCAGCTACATCGCCTAACATGCTGCATACAACAAGGCAATTAAGCGAAAACAGGATACTACCAACGCCTCCTTTCTTTCTCTTTCACATATTTTCTCTTCCCACCCCATTAATGACTTTTTCCTTGTAGACCCTGTGGTTAGGTCTGGTGATTCCGTTCGCCCTGTATCGATATTCTAAGCAACATCTGCGCATCATCCGGCGCCGGAATCCTCAGGCATCTCAAAGTCAATATTCAAGCCTCGGTGACTAGTCTCTCTGGCCATTTTCAACATCCGCACACTGAAGTAAGCAGGACAACAAGCTGATCTAGCTATCACACTGGACGCGCTTGGCATTCAAGGGTACTGTATCTCAGAAACAAGAATTCAAGATGCAAACACTGATTGGGCTAACCGCCACATCCCTCTCCACTCGTACACATCTGGTGATCCAGAGGTTGCTGGGATAGGATGTGCGGTGGTTGATCTCATCCTAAGTCTCCGGGCGAAAGGACTGTGAATGTTACGACAGTCGTCGTAACCATCAAGGGCAATTTTTATGACGCCCTGAATGCCCTGTTCCGGGGAGCTAAAAGCCCGAATATCGTTGTGGTTGTCGGAGATCTAGATGCACAAGGGGACAGACTTGGCGCATTTGAAACTCAGGTATGACATGGATTGGACTCGGTACGTACAGACAATGGTGGATGACTGTACACTAAGCGGCGTCCATCAGGGATGCTCAGTTTCTCCATTCCTATTTCATTTCGTGGTCAGTGGAATGATGAGGCCAATGCTGGAAATTCTCGAAAATTCCGATGTTCAAGTAGCCTTTGACGAAGACCTTGTCCATGTGTAATCCATATCGTTCTGACTTTCGAAGCGGAGAAGCTGCAGGTGTTCTTGGATGAACTGACCAAAGCCAATATGCACCTTGCACCCACAAGGTGAATGTCATGCAGGTGGACTTGCAGTCACTGAAAACACCACTTACAACACAGTGGGAGGCACTCGAAGTTGTGGAGCATTTTACGTATCTTGGAATTTGTATTCGTCCTGGCTGTAATGTGACAGATGAGGTCAATGCACAAATCTGTAAGGCCCGGGTGGTGTTTGCTTAGTTGGGACACATGGCGTCAAAGTGGGATATCCCTGAACGTGTATCATGGCGTGTGTATCAGACTTCAGTACGGCTGTTTTGTTGTATGGCTTGGAGTTCTGACCTGTTCAGATGTTTGACAATCGTTATCTCAGGACAACGGCTCGTGTAGGTTGATGTCGGGGACTCTGTAAAAAGGCAGTTAGAACGCGAGTATTCGGTTTTGCCACTTGGACTTCCATTGAAGAATGTTTCCAGCTCCAAAAGCTGTGTTGGTTAGGCCATGTATTGTGCTTGTGGAAGAGAGTGCTGTTTTCCGTGCCCGATTCAAAGGCGAAAACAGAGAGCTGCAGAGGGGTGTGAAAAAGCTTACGAAGCTGCTGCTACTTGTCTACCAGGATGGGGGCCGCGTGATCCCCACTGCACTTGGTTGGAAACGCTGCAAGATATGGCTGCTAATCGATGTCAGTGGTGTTGGTGTTGTCAGTTTCTTTCCAGAATCTGTGTCTGGGTGTGTAGGCACCTCGGAATGATAGTGGTAGGCTGGCACTAATTCCCTGTCAACCCTTATTCTTTTCTTGACAATAAAGCTTTCAATTAAGTCATAGTTGTACGGTGCCGAAGCATCAGTGTTGGGCGCTGGTGTCATACTGTCTTGAATGATGTTGATGATTATCAGTGAACTGGTCTATTCGAATGCAACAAGAGATGCCCTATAGAATAAGGTCACGCATTAATAGGTACCCCATGCACATATTTTGTCTAGATAACCCAATAGTCAATATCCATCCTTGAGCAGGCGCCTTGTACCTAATCGCTAATGTACCTGCCACTTTCTTGACGCTAGTGTCAGCCTGCTGTGTCATTCAACCGCCTCTTTTAATGATGTGGATTGAATAATTAACCGGTTGTTCTTTTTCAGCCTTCGAGCTCGTGGTGTCAGTCTGGGTATTGTAGATCCGGTCCGGTCCAAATCAACCGCAAAACGCTTTAATGTCCGTGCACAATCTGGTCAGTCGATCACCGTTTTGATGTGAGTTCCTTATTCATTCACCTGTGTGTTTAGGTATCTTGGCAGTATTGTAGTCATGCTCGTTGTTATGCTTAGCCCGATTCTGCTGCTGGTAGCAGAGTCATAAAACTAGGCCAAATGCTCCAAAAAAACTGATTAAACGAAGTTGGTTGAAGGAACAAGGAAATGACCGCTACAGATGAAATGCGTTCAATATTTGGGTTCTTCTTCATTCAGCACTTTAAACAATAGTTCCAAAAGAACTGGTTGCCAGAAAATATCACTACTGTTCTGTTTAGGTGTCAGTACCATGGTCCCCTTCAATTGCCATAACATTTATAGCAACTTTCATGGGATTACCCACTAGGCCGCACCTGACTAATACTCAGCACGGAGGATCAAATTTATCAGCTAGAGCGATGCCCAATTTAAAGAGAACAAATTGGAATCCCTCTTCAGTTACCCGGTGTGACTCAATGAGTAGGTAGTATCATATATGGCTTGACTGTAGGAACCCTACCATTTCGTCCCTAGCGAATATTCGGTCCCAACACCCATGGCTTGGTAGCTGTCACGCTCTCCGTGAGGCTGAATCAGCGTTAGACCAAACTACTTAACTGTTCAGTACTGGGCAGGCTGGCTAAAAAGAAGGCAAGACCCTACGGAACTATAAGACGTAACCGCATGTTATGGCCTTTCTGTCTGGTGGCAGAAAATCGTACAAGAACTTTAGATATAATCACGTCTTCCTCGACTGATATTGTGCTTCACTTGCAGGACGAAATCTCCACTGAAAATTCCCGAATCTTTTCACACTACCAACACTTTAGTTTATATTAGTTAACCGACAACACTTGACCACGTGATGTCGGTTCCGTGATTTAATGACTGGTGGTGCTCCATCCTGCCTGAATGCGAGACAATTACACTGCTCCTGCGCTGCTCGTTGTCGAACGGTTAACTGTTCGAACTGCTAGTCAGGATAGGTCGCGGCTTCAAAACCTCCTTGGAGTTTGGTAAGATGCTCATTGCTGATGGTTTCCAATGATGAAACTGCATTCGTCGGCTGCACTTACGGGACGAATTACCACTGAAAATCCGCAACTCTGCTCATAACAATGATATCTGACATTTATTATTTGAGCTCATTTCAAAGACTGATTTTCTCGTCTGCAGCTCGCGAGAAAGCTACGCTGTCACAAGGACAAAAATTCCTTATCGTTTGACTTATTTTAGCGGCATGATATATGCACAGTAGAATTCTTTTTCGGACCCTAAAATGAAGATGATGGAGAAGGAACTGGTACTGGCATACTTCTACCATTATGATGTGCCCATGTCTCCATGCGCTGAATCTGACAACCTAGGAAGAAGCCGGCAACATGAACGCTACTATCATCTTTTAGTTGCCGTTTTTTGTTGTCTCCAGTGAAGCACAGGGTACCCTCTAGGATAGGATGCCCTATCCTCGCCAATAACAGCCAAACTCTCCGCATTCTTCTGCGAATTCACACGCTATCCATCTCGCAGTTTGCGCCATTCTGAAGGACGCGCAACACTCACCGCAGGAGACGATGAGTCGGTGTAGTAACACGTGGCTGGGCCGCCGTAGTTCGTAGTTCTGAATGTTTTCCGCGACGAATTGCTTGACACAACCAGATTACTTCTTTACGTTCTTCTTCTTCGACGTTATCGGATAACCGTAAACCTGAGACATTGGTTGTCAACGATTCACAGAGCCCACATCATCTGCCTTCGGACGTCGTTTCGCAACCGTATAGCAATATAGCCTTTACTGTATCCTGGTAACGGAACCCTTCAAACTAGTAGTCACTTCCAGTCAACAAACGGTGCATATCGGCAAACGTGATGCGTGCCAAATTATGGTCGCTACCTCAACCAGATATTTGGCCGAAATTGTCTCCGAAACCGTTGCGTGCTTGTACTCCGAATGCCGTGCAAGATATGGCTTACTGTCTTTAGAAGTGTAGAGTAAATCAGGTATGTGTTGTGCATGTTGACAAATATTCTAAAAGTCTTGTTTACTTATGTGAATCAGGTGATATTTGTGTTCGCGTGCAAAATGCGATCGTACAATCACCTTTTGCGCCGGTTTTCAGCCTTTCTTTTTTTGATACCTCATACTATACAAATGCGTATTTTATCCTTCAGGAATAAGTATATAACGAATTCATTGTCCTCCGTTCAACTGATACGCTTATCACTTGTACTCCGTTTTCAAACTGCTTGATTTCTTCATTTATTAGCGAGCAGATCTGTCATCCAGGCCCACCATAACTTGTTCATACCTAACCTCACTTAATGGTGACACTTCAATTCACTCCATTATTCATCATGATCGTCCGAAATGCTACGTGTCTGATGCACAAGTGTAATTTTTCACCTGACCCCGTTCTCGATCCCATTACCTATTCTCAACGAATTCTACTTCGAAGGCAGGGTTCGCATTGTGTATGCACTTTCTGACACTGATTAACCATAATTTATCATTTTCGGAAAAGTTTGGTAACAACCGGTAGATTCACTGCTGGGCTACCGATTGTTACCAAACTTCCGAAAACGATGACTACTCAATCGGTTCCAAGCATTTTTCACCTGATTGAACAAACCATAATTTACTTGTTGGTAGTGTGAGGGCCTTTGGGAACATTCTATAAGGATTTTTCTTCTGTAACTGAAGTCAGTCTATGCTGCAAAGCGTAAAAGAACTGTACAAATGTTCCTCCTCATCGGAAACCATGGACAACGAGTGTCGCTGCTCAGCCGCTCGCGGCCGAACGATTTAATCTTCAACTCCTAACCAGGAGGTTGCGAGTTCGAGTCTCCATCGGGATTCGTGAAATGCGTGCTGCTGATGGTTCCCGTTTTCAGCATAGATTGAATTCACGTATAAGGTTAAATGTCTATTGAAAAATAATCCAGTTTTCGGCGAGATCGAATGTCATATAGGGCCACTTTGTTGTCCAATTTTTAAATAGGGTTACGCATATCATCTCATATAGGGCCACTTTGTTGTCCAATTTTTTTTACGCATATCATCGAGACTGCGGATGAGAAAGTTTGTGGATTTGCAATCCATGCAAATCTAATTCGTCCTGAATGACTTCTCGTCGCTTTCGAGTGTGTCTACCTCATCCCGTTGTTGTGTTTTAAACCAGGCTACATCGTTCGCAGTTGTATCGATTCTCCGGTTTCATTCAACGAACTGATTTTGAACGCTTGCTGAAGTTCGCTGCTGGTGAATTCAAGGAACATCCGAAATCGGTAATCCCACGTCCACGGATGCGATTGTAAGCTTGCTCGTTCATTACCTGCATTGTAGCTCGAACTTGTGTGTGTTAATTACGATTCTCAGGTGATTTTTTTTAATCTTTCGATTAGAGGCGCTGTTCAAGTGCCCTACAATGTCATGCATCTAGCTACGTATACAACCTTGCAAAATAGACGTTTGACTAGAATGTACTTGAATGGAATTATCTCTGTTACAAAGGACTGCCTAGTCAGGGTTATCTTGACAAGCCTATAATATTCAACCAAATAACTATAACGGATGACCTGCGTCAATACGATTGGAGCCTTGCATTGACCCGATGTTGTTACCATATCCGGAAACTACAAACCATTTGTTTCCAAGATTCGTGACCAACTTTCTATTGCCTAGTTTGTCAACCAAATTGGCTTATTCAAGAACATGTTGGATGACTGACGATTATGGCTTGTTTATCGCTCAGCTGTTCGAAACCAATGGGTTGATATTTTCTAGAGTACCCGGCTAGTCCAATATTGACTATCGGAACAGATCTAATGTGACCTACAGCGGTCTAGGTTAACCTAGCTATTCTTAATTTTTAGTACCGTTGGTGATTTATGAACAACATTATTGCAAGTCCTGTGCATGGATGACTGGAATGTAGACTCGCCGAAACGCGGGTATAAACAGTGTATAAACCGGATGGAAAGTACTGGTTAACATACGGTTTCGTCTCCCGTCTGTGTCAGCTTGCACTCGGTACGAAGGATGATTTGCATCTTACCACCGCATACGATGCTACGCGACACGGCGCAGCGACTGGTTTCATTTGCACAACTGATTTCAGTTAGTAGATCAGCCTCATCCTGTTGGATTTCCGCATCTGAGAAGTGAATGAGTCGAGAACCCAGGCTGTTATGACCTAGATCAGAGAATGCTTAACGGTTCGCATGATTTACTTTCAATTCCAGCGATGAACTGTTGGACTGGATTGTTGAAAATTACGTGGTAAGTATCGCTTGACGATATCCTTGGCTTGAACCATTATCTTGACTTTATTTTTTATTATTATGAATCGTTCTGCTTCCGGTCACAAACAAGAAAGGCTTTAAAAATAATGTAATTTCGAAGGTGAAACAAACAAGTCTAGCTTAATTCTATTTTAATTTACGCTTCCCGAAAGACGGAGAACATGGAGGTGGTTTAAACTTTTCGTTAGATGTTTGATACGCCCTTCCACATTGTAACCATCCAGAAACAGCTCATCCGTGGCACTGTGATCGTGTCTAATTGTTCTTAATATATTTTTACTCTGGAGCTTCGTGGATCCCTAAATCCTCGCCTTAATTGCTCTTCTTCCACTCAGATACTCGAAGGGTACTACGGTCACGGTTTAGTACTCGCTGTTGGCACCCTTGTTCTTGTGTCTCTGTTGTGTCTGATTGGACTGTTACTACTTGCTGGATTTTGGGTCACACAAATGTCTGGGAGCAATCAACCTGGAAGTGCCACGAACTTTCCGCATGAGCCTAGCGGTGGTGGCGGAAAGCATAGTTCACGGAAGAAGACCAAGAACGAATGATAGTGTTTAATGCTCTCGAGTTGAAATCGCACGCACTTATGACCGAATTTCACTCCGTTCTCACGGTTGTTTTTACGCTATTGTTTAAAAGGGCTGTGACTCCCAATGTACGTTCGGTATTGTACGAAACACTTGCCTTTCAATAAACTATGTAACGTCAACGTTTTGTCATCAGTCAGAAGTTGTGGAACAGCCGGGAAGGCATGCTCGAGTTCTCGACGGAGGACGGTTTTTGGTTGGTACCCAAGGTAATTAACTACACTCTCTCGCACACTGCATCACTTGTTTTTAGAACGGTGCAGTATTAGCACGTCGGACTTCAGCTGATTATCAGAATGGCAAGTTCTTCATCCCCTTTTAACAATTAAGGCTTATGGATACAGTTGAATCCGCATTCTAAGGTGCCAGTGGGCTCATCCACGGCGTTGTAGAGAGTTCTGATTGTTGCCAAGTTTCATGCTTTCCATATGTACTCTGGAGTAACAGTTGAAAACTCTTGGTGAGTCCCGTCCGAGAAATTTTTTCCCTCGGTTTAGACAACTGGAAAATTTCACTCGCCCTCGAAGCCTTACGCTCACTGAGCTTCAACCACATCCATTTACCACTCCCCAATTAACCCGTTCAGCCACCGATCACCGATGTAGGTGACTGACACTGCAGCTCGTCAAAGCACAATCGTTCAACCTGCACGGTCATTTTGTCTCGCTACTCTGCCAGCAAACGGAACACTCGCCTGAACTCAGTTCGTCATCCATTCTCCTCTCCCACACCATCTGTCCTATTCCTCCTAGAAACCAGGAACTCATGCATCGCCTTAATCGACAGTCCGTTAGAGACAAGGTTGATGAGCTATATGCCGCACCCAATGGCTATCGTACAACAGTCAACGGCATCCACGTCCTATGGGTTGCACTTGGTCGGAAAATCAGAACTGATATAATAGACGGATAAAGTCAAGTATAAATAAAACGGCATGCTCTCCACACCATCCCTGTTGCTTTTCAGTCTGTAATTGGCTGAGCAAAGGCTAGAGATGTAACCCCCATCATCATCATCAACGACAGCATGACATCAGTGCTCAACACCAATGTTTCACTGCCGTACAGCCATGACTTATTTGAAAGCCTTATTGTAAAGAAAAGAATAAAGGTGGATGGGGG
>NW_008751838.1:996408-1002572 GCF_000715545.1 Opisthorchis viverrini
TGAACAGTGCGGGTGGAAGGTCATCCGGACCGGGAGCTCGGTGGCGCTTGAGAGAACATATGCAGTCGTAAACCTCCGAGGCCGTAGGTGGTTCCACGTTCACCGTCCAGGGTTCTAATTCACCTGTGGGCTGCAGATGAGTGCTGGCTGGTGGCCAAGACATTTGTTGCTCAAAGTATTCAGCCCACCGGTCAAGGCGTTCCTCCTTATTAGAGATGGTCGTTCCATTCGGACAGAAACGTTCCTGTGTACTGCTGTGAAAAACCCAATCATAGCACGGCTCTTTCAGTATTCTGGACTCCGATCCCCTTCTACAATCAGAAACAGCATATGGTTTGCTGGGCTACCCCTAACCCCCTTGATATCAGAAGCCGTTGAACACCAGGTTGCAGTCGCGTCAAACAGTATCCTGGCTTCGTTTCAGGCATTCTAGAGTGGAACATTTCCACTAACCATACGGCATCTCCTGTGGTCTGTCATTTGAGAACCCCAGCACGAGTTCAGTGTATGACGGAGAAACTCAAGCTAGGTGGTTCGGCTAGAAAGTGACGGGATATCATTCGATACGAGTGGTCATGTGTCCTGTAGGATTTCTAGTCAAATGTGCATAGAGAATCACGTGGGCTCCAACCACTACCATCCCACAGTCCTCAACCGTAAAGTGGCTACCCTCATTCACCGCTGCCAAATCATAGTCTGTCACCTACGGACATTTCATTAACACGATTTTGGAGCAGAACAATGCCTTCCTTGAGAGGGTGGTCGGACATTAGTAGTCTTAACCACGCCAACCTGACAAGCCTTATTTCCCGTTTCAGTGATTTCGATCTAGGTAGTCGAGAACGGCCCCTCACACCTGAGGGGCCAAACATAAAGACTGTTATCGGAATAAATAACTCGCTCACGACAGGTGAACTGATCACACTCCATAAGTTGCACTTGCTCCGTATGCCGGTCGACCGATTTCCTCGAAGGCACTTTTCGCACAACTACGCGAAGGGTAGAGGAGGGGAGGTCAAATAATGATTTTGCAGCGAAGTATGAAAGCCAGTACCAGGAATCTAAGTTGCGGTGAACACTGCCGTCTTCCTGGATGAAGACCCGCTGATACCCATGTATTTAAGCAGCAATTATATCAGCTACCGCCCGTAATCCGTAGCTACCTAACACATCTCCCCAAATCATCGGTGAACGAAACCGCGGCAGCCATAACCACTGTACGGCAGGTACGCCGTTCTTCCAGCTAGTGACGATAAACCTCTCGAACAACCAGAGACATCGGAAAAGAGAGATCTGTTGTCAAACGAATTATGTCATGAATTCGGCATAGACCGAAGAAGACTTACAGAAGTACAACATAGCTCGCACAGTAGGCTACTACATTTCATCACTGACAAAACAAGTTTTCGAACATCATACTTAGCCGCCGCACAACCATAGTTTGTTCGGACGTTTTACTGTGGAAAATAAGTGGACGGAGAAGGGACTTAGTACTAGCAAATCAGAACCATTCCGAAATGCGTACACCTCCAGACACTCATTCAGGTAGTGGATAGGAAATGACAAGATCATTGACATCGATTGGCAGCCATATCTTGCAGTTTCACCAACCGTGGACGTCGGGAATCAAGTTAATCTCATCCTAAACGATGGGCCGCACCGACATTACCCATAATACTCCCAGTCGTTTTCGAATGCCACTGCCGGGTCAAAATTAGACCACTCTAGTTGCGTATGGTAAGCAGCTCTTTGCCCAGCATGCACAACGCAGACCTGAAACAATCCGGACTTCGGTGCTAGACCAATTCTTCGATAGAAGTTTCCGTTGCGCACCGGAATACTCGCTTTCTAGTTGCCTCATCGCGCATTAGCGGACACCAGTTATCCTTTTGAGACAACCCGTTTTGGAAGACCTGGAGATGGCTCAGTTCCGCTGTCCGAAGAGGCCACGTCACAAAGTAACTCTGAGTGTTATCTGATACACATGTTGCTTGAGGTTTAGGGGCATGTTGCTTTGCCGCCGTGGTTGTCTCGAATCAAATAACGCGACCCAATTCTCGCAGACCCTTCATTGACATCGTCTGTCAAACTACAATCGGAACTAATGTTAGCTTTCAAGATGCGTCAAACGCTCGTAAATTCAAATTCTCCTCCTTGGATTGTCAATCGCATATTGTCATGAAGCATGACCTTACACTTTGTGGGTGCAAAGTGCATGCGAAAACATCTGAGTCGTCACCTCCTCTTCGAAGACGAGAACGACGTCATCTGCATATTCCCGGTCGACAAGGCTCTCGTTAGCGGTTATTTGAACATCAGGGCCTTTATGTCCTTATAGCATTCCGTCACTATCCCGTCCATGACGAAATAAAATGAGGATGGAGACAGTGTGCACCGCTGACGGACACCACTTTGTATACAAATGTTTTTGGAGAGCTATCTCTATGCTTTCGAGCGCTCGCAAGTCTTAGAACACAAAGAATTTACTGTGCTTACATACCACCTGGGCATTCCTCGCTGGACAAGCGTGTTAAGGAGATCAGACCGGTCAATCATCTTGGAAACCCGGGAATACGGGTCACTTGGACAAATGAGGCGTTGTTCTGGCACGTGACGGAGTGCCGACGCATCCCTTACAAGGTCGGAACACCATTTACCGCTCTTGAGTTAGTTTCGCGAGCCAACATGAGGCGAGAGAAGAGAACTAACGCTAAGAGCTAAGACCAAGGTCAAAGTATTCACTCCTTCTCCAAAATGAATACCATCACTGATTCTCCTCCGTTGTTTAGGACAGTCTCCTTTTCTCATGTAGGCAAATAGGTCAGACAAACACTAACTGAGAACTTTAAAATGCGAGTGGGTAGTAATCCGGATCAGGAGTTCGGCGTTGCTTGAGAACATATGCGATCATAAACCTCCTAGTCAGTATGGGGTTCTAGGTTAACCATCCAGGGTTCCATTTCAGCTGTATTCTCCAAACAATTGGCAGAGGGTCGGCACCAGAACTGTTTTCCGACGCATACGGCCTAACGATCGAGGCGTTCTTCTTCGTGCCTCCTCTGATCCTTCGTCGCTTCGCTTACAGGTGTTCTCCGAGGACGGGTTGCACGGATCATCTGAAATAAGCTTTGGGCATTCTCACTGAGCTTCAGATGCCTTAGTGGTTACGATGTGAACGTACTGACCTGAAGGTCCGTGGTTCGAACTCATCCTCAGCATCCCTTACCGGAATCCTCGTTGTTCTCGGGTCAGGTCTTCATGTGCTTTTATAAACTACGTAAAATTAAGGAAGCAGTCTGGTTATAACGAGGGTCAAGCTAGTTCATCTGTGATCGTCCCTTTCTTAATATCAACTCACCCTGGTTGGTTGGGACAGTCTCTTTTGCCCAGACGGGGGTAAAAAATTTAGACTAACACCAACTGATGTTTTCGTCTCCATCCTTAAACAGCGCGGGTGGGAGTTCGTTGGAACGAGCTGATCGGTGGCGCTTGAGGGAGAAAGACCATTCGCATATTTAAGAAGCTGTCGAAGGGTCCGAGTTTATCGCCCAGAGTTCCATTACTAGTCGGAATTCCGAATGAGCAACTGTGGATGGCCATCTGAATTGTTCACAATGTCGAGCACGGCGTCCCGGGCATCTTTCTTCGTTTGAAACGAGTGTGCCATTTTGTCGTTGGATGCTTCAAACATGAGAATCCCTAGTCTGTTGCGCGTACCTGCTGGAATAGCTTCCGCAGATTCCTAGTGTTTCGATCCCTCCATTTTCTCGGCTTTTTGGACGCACCGGGCCCCTCGATCTGCACAGATGCTCTTTTTCACCTGATGTCTATCATTTGTGCTGTACTGCCGGCCGGCAGCAATACATGTCCGAGCTTCGAGTAGTTTCAGAGTTTAGCTCAAGATCTGCTATTCCACAAGCAGTGTCAGGTGCTTTGCAGAACTGCGTATGGTGCTTCCTGTTAGATGTTGGCATCAGAGGATGGATCAAAATAGACTTCAATGGGTAATTTTGATGAGTTCGCTTCGCGTTATAGCTTGGGAGCTTCTCAGTAGCCAGTTGAGGCGTACGCCTCTGTCGCACGCCCAAAAAGACAAACAGAAATAGCAGCAAACAAGCGCGTGATCCGAGTCCGTATTCCATTCGCTGTTATCCGTGGGTTTCGTCTCCAGTCCAAGACAACCGCTCGAGTGAACCTTGACACACCTAGTTCAATCTACTTGCGCGTTCATAACTTCGGTAACCACAACAAATCCCAACTATTGGCCCACCATAATAAAGCGGTCGAAACATCTTTGATTATCGGAGCTAGTTTGTTGAGGTGTAAACATATGCAATGAACGGACGGCAATTACTCTCGTTTGTGTGAGATGGGGCATAGTCAATTTCATGGCTTTACGTGCGTTATGATACTATTATGGCTCCCAGGCCCATGGGAGAGGACTAATATGGTCCTCTTTCAAAGATTTTATCTCAAAAACATAGTTGCGAAGTTTCGGTGTTTGGCGTAAAACCGCCAGAGCAGTCTACATTTTAAGGAGCAAGTCTCTCGCTCAAGTCTCACTCTCCAGTATAGCTCAATGGATCGCTGAGGTGCGCAAACCGTCACACCACGGTCAGGTTCAGTCTCTTCGTGACGGGAAGAATGTGTCCAGCACCAGAAGGTGCATCGGTTGGGACATGTGTTGCGTATGCCGAACCATCGTTTGCCGAAGAGTGCTGTTTTTTATGCCAAATTCAAAGTAGTATAAGCAGAGAGATGACCAACCCTTGACTTGGCAGATGAGTATGAAGATCACGAAAAACTTGGGTGCTGTCGGTGCTACTCGCCTTCCAGGATGGGGACCGCGTGATCCCCATTGTGCCTGGTTGAAGACACTACAAGATATGGCTGCCAACCGATGTCAGTGGCATCCTTGTTGTCAGTTTCTATCCAGATCGCCTGAGTGAATGTCTGGAGGTGTAGGCACCTCGGAATGATTGTGTTAAGCTAGCATTAAGTCCCTTCCCCATCCACCTTTATTCTTTTCTTCACAAAAAGACTTTCAAATAAATCATGTTTGTACAGCAGTGAGGCATCGGTGTTGAACAATGATGTTGATGATGATGATAACTTCCAGTGGAGTGGCTGGAGACGAGATTACTTCTCGAATCGGGAAGGCCAGGGCAGTATTCGTCAACCCCCCGCTCCTATGGTGCTGTGGTGATATCAGTTTGTCTACCAAGGATAAAGTGTGCATTGCAACTGTGCGACCCGTCCTACTCTATGTATTAGGAACGTGGTCTGTACATAGAGATGTACAAAAAGTATCAGTGTTTGACCACCAGTGTCTTCGAAACATTGAACCAGTCTGATGGAGACATTGGATTACCAATGCTAAATGGTTTCCGAAAAAGGAACTCCCCCACGATGGATTAGTCGCCCACGCTTCATAGGCTACGATGGTTAGGATATGTGCACCGCATGCCAGATGACTATCTTCAAAAACCTTATTTCACCCAGCCCTGTGCTTTTTGAATGCGATAGAGGGGTAGACAGTCTATTACCTCCTAATGAAATATGAAAACACCAACCAGTAAACCAGGTCGCCTCGACAAATACCGCCTCCTTGGATGGGGATCCCAGGATTCGGCTCACCCATAGTAAATGATATTGGCACATATGGCTCGACCATACAGCCAATGGTGCTCGTGCATCAGGACTATCGCATTCAATGCTTCACTATATCTCCGAGGGTCTCCAATTTTCCGCTGACCGAAACTGCAGTATCTGGTAACAACGTACCATTGGTACATGGGTTACAGCTGATAAACTGAACTGATCTGTTTTCAATAAAATTCATCACAATCTCTCGCAACCTCGCGCGGAAGAGCTTAACGGCAGTGACATTCTCAGAAGCTTTCCCCTAAAGAAAATCCGAATTAAACCACCATGCGAGATATCGATCGCAAGACAACATGATGGCCCCGTCACGAAGAGACTGGAACTTACCGTGGTGTGACGGTTTGCGCACCTCAGCGATCCATTGAGCTATACTGGAGTGTCCCGCGACACTCACAGAGTCTCTCACACCAGGTTGGTCAATGGTTAGAGGTCTGACGAACACAGTCTCCTGGCCCTCCAGGTTGGGGGTTGGAACATGTGGCGACTTGTTCCGTAGAAAT